>NC_065512.1:22305265-22337400 GCF_006386435.1 Epinephelus moara | reverse complement strand
CACTTGAAGTATGCCCGTTCACTTACGTTTTAACAGGTCTGACGCTACTATGCGCCCCGGCTGTATCTAGGCTAACGGCTAACATGCTAACTATTATTTTTATGTCACTAGTCACTTGAAACAAATTTAGGACGATAGGAGACAGGTTGAAATAAACCGAAATTTCCCTTTAAGAATGTTTATGTTTTAAGTTTAAAACGGTCTCTATAGTATAGTTGTGACATCACAACTTCACAAAAGTCCTGATTGCTCATTTGAAGGCACAGTTTCTGAATATGGACTGTGTGCATGTCTCTGTAGATTGAGTGTTTTGATAATTTCACAGTATTAATATAACACCTACCCCTGCTTTATATTAAAAAAGACATGGAAATCTGACTTTTATAAAATAGGACCTTTAAAGCTGTTCTTGCATCACTATTAACATACATACAAGCTTTGTATGGTGTTTTAAAAATCAACATTTCTGTCATAAAACAAAATTATCTTGAGTGACATAAGGTCTATGGTGAACGGCAGCCAAGAAAAATGTGTACAATGTGTACAAAGTCACCTTTCCCTGGAGCTTGCACAGTGACGTTCATGTTACACAGATGGCCCTGGCAGCACTTGACAACATGGGCCGATGAGGGTGGCATGGCACAGGTGGCTCTGCCCTCCTCGTCGTCCCTCAGGCAGCCCTTCTGTTGGACGGCCACCCCATCAATCATCTTGAGAGAGGAAAAACAGTGCTGGCCTGCGCAGCGATGGTCACGCTCACACACGCCGCCCTTGCAAACACACTCCTGGTCTCTGAGGACTGGTCTGCCAGCAGACAGTTCTGTATCTGATAAGAGGAAATAGAGATATGGGGAAACCCATTAGAGCAATACCATTAGTAGCCCATTAAATTAAATGGCATTCACTCAGATCAGAAAACATGAAAATGTATCTGTGTTGGCTGGCTGAGGAGGCTGAGTGCAGAATGAGTTTTGACAGAAAATATATGACACTTTCCTCATATTTCATGACAAAGCTGTGGCTATGGAGTCAACATCGGGGGAGGGGGGGACCAAATCTGCCAGAAGCTTTGTTCTCCCACACCGAAAACAACAACAGCTAATTTCCTTCCACTCAAAAATATTCAAAAAATCACTAACACATGGATTGACTTTTTTAAATTTCTTTTTACAACAATAATATAATGTACTACAATGCTGTTTTTTCTTTTCTTTTTTTGTCTAACCTTTTCTTGTTTCATTGTTTGTACCCAGCTGACCATCAACACTGATACTGGGTTGATTTTTGGTTGTGACGTGAGGTGACCAAAATTCAATGCCTAGACAGCATCTAATGCCAATGTCAATTTAAGGTAGAATACTGACAACAGATGACACTGATATTTTCTTGGTTTTAAGTTGTTTAAGAAACAGTACTAAAACTATTCATCATGATGTCAGTGTCAAGCGGAAACCCTGTAATGTACTCTATAGCCCTGTTTCCACCAAGAGTCCCTTGGTGCAAACAGGGCTATAGACTTTCATAGCAAAAGAGGTGTCTGCAAATCAGCGGATACATTTTTTGAAGTGTCACAACCCCCGCAAAATGACTCCTTTTACTATCAGGATTTGATTCATGTGGTCCAACAACATTTGGAAAATCTAGAAGAGCCACAAGCTTCAAGCTTCAACACTCCACTAACTTGAAGCTCCACATTCAAGTTAGTGGAGTGGTTAACCGTAAGTTAGTCACTTGGTCACACTTGGCAGAGTTCGTCCGCCATAAGTCCCTAGTGCGCCTGCTCTATGGGCTGCATAGCGCAGAGGAAGTGCCAATAATCCCCAGATAATCCAGGAGTTTCATTTTATATGTAGCAATTGAACCATTTTGGCTTCATACGCCACTGAGCAAGTTTCAAAGGAATACACAGGGCTCCACATTCAATGCTATATCCAGTTCTCCTTATATATCCATGCCTCCACCTCACTATTTCTACAGGAAGAGAATGTCAGGCAGCAGCCCTGGAGACAGTTGTTCTTGCAGTTCATGGCTGTGCTAGCAACTAGAATTCAGCCTAGTACGTAACACCCATATTACAATAGATTCTAGTTTTCACCTTTTTTGATACATTTGAAAGTAATGAGAGAAACAGTGCAGCGTTGTGCCTTGTTGCCACAAGCAAGTACTGCTTCGTCTGAGGTATGGCAGCACTACATGGACAGACCAAACGCTTAACTGCAGAAGCCTACACCGTAAAACTAGAACCAATGATAAAAAATAATGGCGATTTGTTAAGTTGATTTATGACGATTGTATTGGCTAATGATTATATTGGATGGTGCAGCATGATTGCCTGTCATAGCATGTCAACAAATACTGGGGTAGGTTGGGCATTTTGAGCATATGTGAATACTGGGCGGGATGTGTGCCCCTAATATAGCATTACGGCCTAGTTTTATAATAATGAAAATCCTACAGAGGTTTGGATTTCACACCCTGTTATAATGCAAACACCTCACCTTTCACCGGTGACTGCAAGGAGACGTTCATGTTACACAAATTCCCATAGCAGCACTCCACCACCAGCTCAGGAGTTGGCAGGCTTCCACATCGCGAAGACCCTTCCTCATTACCCACAATGCAGCCCTTTTGAAGGACCAATGTCCCGTTCAGTGTGGAGAGGGAGGTGAAGCACTGCTGGCCGAAACACCGGTCCCCATTGCTGCAGGACGCGCCATCACACACACATTCAGACTTTCTCGCACTGACATCACCTACAAAGGAAAACGATTACAGAACAGGTCAGAATTCATCACTGAAAGAGGACTGAGTGCAGGACTTTAATCTCTAACATGCTCCCAAATGTTTTGTGACAACAGATGATCAGTGCTTATCCCTCTTGTAAGGGTGCATGTGCGTCGTCGATTGTAAGTACGGGGACAAGTGTGGATTGCCGCCCTGAAAAAGCTCCACTTTCCACTGCATTCCACCGCCACTGCAGTTGTTTAAAATAACACTGCGAGACAGCAGATGAGAGGGAGACAGACTGGGGAGGGGTGGTGAAAGGGGAAAAAAAAATTGTGAATTTTTGGTCTACGCATGTGAGAGACTAGAGGGGGGACAGAGAAAAGACACAGAGGCTGAGAGATTGTGTGTATGTTTAACCAGAGTAAAAGAGAATAGAGGAACGGAGACACACCCTTCCAGCTACTGCGTGTACTCGGGACGAGCTGTGTTTTGTGACCACACACTTACCTTCCAAGCTCGAACAGGGAAGGACCAGGATGATCAAAACCAAAAGAAGCATGTCCCCAATCGTCATTGTAGACCTAGAGGGGTAAAAAAAAAAAAGGCAAAACACAAAAATGAGGGCTGCACTCCAATGAATATGTGTGCCAGGAAAAAAAGGGTCTGACAGTGTTTTCAAAGCGAAGGATGGTGATTTTCATGCTGATGCACGAGAATATCTTTGGTATTTTTGCAAAACATCTTTCTGGGGAGCATTCGGCGAGACAGACAGAGGACCACGAGGGACAGGCTGATAACGACAGGATTTGCCGTCGACCTAAGAGTATTAGAGGGAGCAATTTTACAGAGGGAGACCTTTTCTTGTTTTCAGAAAAAGAGTCAACACCAAGTTTAAAATGCTCAAGTAAAGTGGGTCTCATGCCTTCCTGTTGTCCTGGCAACAAGGCATTGAGTGGCAAGCAATGGGGAGACTGGTGCTCTCCTATTGGCTGCCTCTGTGCGTGCGTGTGTGCGTGTGTGCGTGAGTAGTGATGTCTGTGTGTGTGTGTGTGTATGTGTTGGAGGGACAGGCTGCTTGGCAGTGAGGGGAGAGGAGCAGACAGACGAGAGAGGAGGAGGAGGAGGAGGAGGAGAAAGAGGAGAGGAGCACAGCGGGGAGAACGAGTGTGGGTGCCCAAATACTATCGTTTAGAGACCTGGAGACAATCTAATCCTTCAATATTTAATGCGTCTGTGGAAGCGTCCACATACGCCGTGCATGTTATGTTTGTTTGTTTTATCCAGTGACAGATTTTTTAAACAGACCACCAGTTTAACTCACACTGTAAACTCAAGGGGAAAGAAATCACCCCCCCAGCTACCCATTTTATAAAGATGATATGTGAGTTTTGCAGAGACATCGTAGCCTGCAGCGTGCCCCGTTTATGCCATACTAAGCACCGGGGCCGTTATCTTGGAAGCATGTGTGTGTGTGCGCCTGAGTGCATCTGTGCCACTGATAAATACCCAAGCACCCCCCCGTACCTCCATCCCCTCCAAGCCTTTGTGCCCGTCTCCCAGACATAAATGATTAAGCACGTAATGTTAGCATTAGCCCAACGGCGGCGTCTGTACGGGCCGCTCACACACAGACCACATGCTGCTCCTTTAATCAGAGCACAAAACAGAGGCTGCCACACAGAGATAATCAGGAGCTCTGTCTGCTCCCTTTGGACCAGGGGAGTGTGGGGAGCAGCAATGGGGGCAGGGAACGGGCAGGAGGGCATGAAGAGGCGAGGGAGGTATGGCCAGGGGGCAACTGGGGGACAGTGGGTCAGAGAAGGGCAGAGAACGGGGCCAATGTAGGAGAGAGATGTGTGGGCTGCGACAGCGAGGTAAAGGGAGGGAGAAGTGGGACAAGGAGGTGTCTGGTGTCAGCGCCCAGGGGGACAGCGGGAAGAAGGGCACCATGCTGGTGGGGGGACGGTTGGCTGGGCTGCGGTGAAGCCAGGGGGGCGGGAGGAAACAGGATAAAGAGATAAGCAGAGGGGTAAAAGACAATAGTCTGGAGCCTAGAAAAAAAGGTGATTATGTCTGACTGGTTATCTTGATATTAACTCATATATCACTCATGTAGAAAGACGACAAAGCGCACGGTATCCTGACTCACACGCTGCTGACAGATCAATAACTCACCTCAATTAACTAAGTAGAGCATGTCATGAGGCTCCGTTTAATGGCTTCAATTAGCGTAGGTAAATGATTTGCAGCATTTTTGTTTACATTTACTGCTGAAAGACCCTCGACGGGGCACTGAAATTATCTCCGTCTCAATTCATCTCTCCCACGCAGACACTTTATCTTAAATAAGCTATCATGAGCAGCGAGCCACATGCTGACGACCAAGCACCTAAGTGGTTCCTGTTATGTGTTTGCCGTTATGTACACAACAAATATCTCAGTCTAGGCGCTGCAAAACCTGAGGGCCTTCTTCCTGCTCTCCAGCACGTCTGTGTGTATGCATTTGGACACATGCATTACTGTATGCGTGTCTATCTGCACAGTTTATTCTGCATAAGCACAGACGCCACATCTATCCACACATGAGGCAAAGCTAGCTGGTAACATATCACGAAGCCAGCTAACAGCTTTGCTTGATGAATACACACCCAGGACTAGTCCTCCTGATATTGGAAACCTCAGAAGGGATTCTTGGAAAGGAGAGAGGCAGGGCTAGCATCTGCAGAACCGATTGCGATCTGAGCAGACAACTTTATGGCGCTATGCGTGTGTGTGTGTGTTGCAGCTCTCTATCCTTGCGTATTGAATTCACTGGCAGTGTTCTGCACTGTGTGTTCACAGAGCTGACATCCTGCCAAGGGTGTGCTCTCATCCCCCCCCCCCCCTCTATCTGTCTCAACCCCCTTCTTTCCTTTGACTCCTTCCTATATCCTCTGATGTGGTGTTGTAATAGGAAACCAGTATAAATACCACATGGTAATTATAACTTATGATATATATTCACATGTTCACTGCTGCTGGAAGTAATACTCTAATGGGTCTCACTATAACGCAGAGCAACCTTTAATGAAAGCTTAAAAAGACACCCAAATGCTATTTATACATATAATACTGTGAGTAATCTGTTTGTTTTAAAATGCATGATGATGATTCTTCTCTTTTACTGCCTCCTTCAATCTGTGAAAGGTCAGGCAGTTTATACTGATGGCCATTTCTGAGTGTCTTGGACTCACGTTTTACAATAGTGTGAAGCAAATCCACTACTGTACTTGACACTGTTTATGTAATAGTACTTTACTTAGGTATTTTCACTAAATGCTAGTACAAAATTCTGCTCCATTACATTTCCAGAGGTGTCTCCAAATCCATGATTCAATTTGACTTTTGATTTTAAGGTCACAATTCAACTCAATTTAAACTTTAATTTCGGCACTGAGGGCTGTGCCATTGTTAGACTTTTGAGTCTTGATCCATAACCGTCAACAGATCATTAGTTTTATGCCCTGACAACTTTCATTTACATGTCAATTCTTCTTTAAAAAGATAGGCTACATGGTATCAAATGTGATATCACTTCACTGCTGTGAAAGCTACACTGAGAGCACAACTTTGCTAATTGGCAATTACTTCACACTGTACGACGTTGAACAACAGCAAAGCAATCCTAGGGAGAAATCTAGTTTGGTTATCTAAAGCTACTAAAAAGAAGCAGTTCATACTAGTTTCTTAAAAGAATATCAATTTGACAATGTGCATATGAAATTAAAACAAAATTTAGTCACATTCCAGAAGAAAATTGCCAAAGATGTTTGCAGCTGACTACCAGCAAGATACTGCAAAAATGTAGTTAAGTACTATACTTTAATTACATGTAGTTTACTACTCCCCAAAACTTTTTGGGGGGAATGTATACCACAGTAGTCATTTATTTAAATATAGTAACAATAACTAAAAACAAGAGCCACTAGATATCAGAAGGACACTTTACAACAGCTTGCATTTCCTAACCTACAAAAAGCCACCTTGTATTAATTCACTTAAGTAGCATAGCCTACAAACTGTAGTCTTTATGTCAACAACACTTTAGCTGTTAACTCATTGGGAAGGCAAAATGTTCGTACATGGGTAACTTCAGTAAAGCAGTGGGATTTTCCAGTTCTGTTATTTTTCCGTGATCTCCAACTTCAACAGTGGGCATGGCGCCTGGAAAACGTGCAGCTGCTCGGGGTGGGAATCACCAGAGTCCACGTTACAATATTATCACGATACTTCAGTCAAGATACAATATTATTGTGATTTTAAACATGTGATTTATGCTGTGATTTATTAGTATTTTTCAACTGTAAATCATGTCCCCAAAGGAAAACTTTGTCAGCATCTGTTTTATCTAATAAGATAGTTTTCAGTCTGTTCATCCCAGTTCAGCCATTTTTTTGCAGCAGCAAAATGTATCTAGTGGACTGAAAAAAGCAACTGATTCTATTATTCTAGTAGGCTACCTGATTTTTTGTTTTGTATTTGTAATAATAATAATTTAGGCTATATGATAAAGAAAATCACTACTTACGATATTGCCACACAAAAACATTGCGATACTATGCTGTTTCAGTTTTTTACCCCACCCCTAGCAGCCGCAGGCCACCAGTAAGTTACGCTGTGTTGTCTTTGTGTTATTTTTTGTGTGTTTGCTTTGAAATCAAAGAATGAAATTGAAAGCTCATTTCAATCAACTTTGGATTTAGAATTGAAATCGTGATGTTACTTTCTAGTTACGCTACAGGTTGAGACTTAACATACAAAACTTGTGATCATCTTGTTAAATATGGTACATAGTTAAGGATTTAACTAGCCAACTGTATCAAAAGTAGGTAGAAATAGCTTATTTTTCACCATGCTGTGACTTTAAAAGCTACCTGCACAACACTGTACAGTGTTCTCATTCTTAAAACAGCTTTATTTGTTGTTTAATTCCTCTTGATGTTCATTGTATGCACCAAACATCAAAGTAAATTCCTTGAAAGTGGTAACAAATGGTATTCCGATTCTCCTGATTCAGTAGTAATAACTAAAGTATATGTTTAATAATATGTGTATATGAAAGGGTCATTCTTCTTAATCTGTACTTTTATTTTGGATTTTTAAGTATTTTTTAGCTGATAATGCTTCTGCTGTTTTATTTAAGAAAAATCCAGAATGCAACACTATTACTTGAAACTGGATTTGTGCCTTTACTTGAGTAAATAATCTGAATGCTTTTCCCACCACAGATAGCTTGTATGATGATATCAATGCCTCTGAGATACGCAAGCACTGACCTTGCACAGAAACCACATTGAGCTCGACACAAGGTACCCAAAGAGTATACAACACCAGAGAGAAATAGTTGAAATACACTTGGCCTCAGTGAAAAGCATGTTAGGGTAGACTCCCGCTGAGCGCTGCTGGAGGGACATGAAAGTGATCCTACATATCAAGGCTCCCGTTTTATGACGCCACGTTTCCTTCCCAGACTCTTTCCAGTGATCCCACTCCAGAGGGCCATCTTGATAAGCACTTCTCTAAGATGTTGAGCAGAGCTTAAAGTGATTAGATGGAGATGATTAAACATGCCACTCAAACGCTTTGATTGGTACAACTGAACCCCATATGAGAAGCTTGCAGGCAGTTATGCGAATTTAAATGCATTTGAAGAGTTGGTACACATTCTTGCTTACACGACCGCATCCTTAAGTGCCATTTTAAACCGAATGTTTTATTAACATTTCCAGGTGACATTTTAAACCGATTGTTACGCAGCTTTCAACAAACACAAATATTAGTCGTGTTAGCTGCTTTATTATTTTGGTGTGTTCTGTATTCGGGTCAAGACGAAGGAGAGAATGACAAAACACTACTTTGTCTGATGAGCATGGTGTGTATCACTGAGGTTGAGGAGGGAGGAGGCTGGAAGCCCTGCAGGAGCTGCTGAGTCATCATGCTGGCAAAGAGGGAGACGAGAGGTGGAATCTGTGTCTGAGCTGGCAGGCTGGCACAGTTACCATGGCACAAATAGCCCCGGCACCGAGGAAACTGCAGCAAACTGCGGGGTGGCGAGGGAAGAAACAGGCAGAGACTGGGGCAATGCGGAGCCTGCTGTTCGTGTCCCTGTCCCCGTCCCCGACCCAGACCCAGACGGCCAAAGTGCCAGCATGCCATCAGGGACACACAGATGGTTCGCTCCTAGGTGGACGTGGGTGTAACGCAGACCTGAGGGCGAAAGTCGTCCTCTTTGCAGCAGCCCACATTCATATTCACACTACAGCTCAGCAAATCAACACATTCACCTCAGTCTAAAAACCATTCTCTGCCTACAGTCAAATACAACACTTTGGATGACTAAAACTAAGTTAAAAGAATATACAACCTTAACTTTTCAGTAGGTGATGAGGGAATACACACTCACGCTTGATACAACTATGCTTACCACCTGGGTAGAATATAAGACTGCAATGAATGCTGTCTAAAAAAACAAAGGTGCGCACTACTGATGTAAACATCAAATGCATTTTGAATGTGCCAACAATTTGCATAAGGCACACTGGTAATGAAAACCAATTTAGGACTAATTTGATGGGCCTTGTCATCTTGTGGAAGGCTTGTCATGTAGTTGGCTTTTGGCTTTAGGCCCCTACACACTGTGTGATATTGGCAATCTTGCAGGGTCATTGCACGTCACACTGTGCAAGATGGG
The DNA here is from genome assembly GCF_006386435.1 of Epinephelus moara. Classification (NCBI taxonomy): domain Eukaryota; kingdom Metazoa; phylum Chordata; class Actinopteri; order Perciformes; family Serranidae; genus Epinephelus; species Epinephelus moara. Next base: position 22,327,943 of record NC_065512.1, on the reverse strand, counting down.
TCTCATAAAATCTTTGTCTCAAATCTGTGTCAGGCTGAACAATATCAACTTTGAGTGTGCGATGAATGCCTGATGAAATGTAGGGCTATAGAAAAAAAAGCAGACATGTCATGAAGTCAAATCATCCATCTGCGCTATGAAAATGCTGCATAACAACAAACAAGGTATGGCCTTACTTTGTTCAAAGTTCCATACAGAATACGGAGTGGTTGGTTTGTAGACTTGGCTCGCAACATTGTGAGAATTTAGTCCTAAATTTTCTGAAACTGTCAGAGTTTGGAAACAGCCTGGCTGTGTCTCTCAGTGTGATTCTAGGACCAGTGTTTTACTGTCAACTTTTGTCAGGAACAGCCCAAAATCGTGCAGTGTGTAGGTGTCTTTGGTGCAAGCATCCACAAGACAACAAGATGGCAGCTGAGTTTCAAGGATCTGTTGGTCATTATAGCAGCAGGATCAGGGAACTGATAGCATTTTGTGGATACCGGCACCAGTATTGATTCTGCTCATCGGTCCGATTTCTTTATTGATTTCTGATCAGTTTTCTATGAGGAAAAAAGTAGATCTGCAAAGAGTTTTCAGTGTCAATGCTACTGTTTTACTCATCACCTAAAATGGATGCAATGAGAGAAGATTTGTACAGCATTCCTTTAGGTTTTCTATGTCAAAGAAAAAAATCTGCTAAGCCTGCTTTCATGGTGCCAAGGTTATTATATCATGAAATATTTACCCTCCTGAAATGGACATGCTGCCCTGTTGGGAAGAAGTGGCACTTGTGCACAGAGCGTCTAATAGATGCCATTCCTTGAATTTAAGCCCATGTTGCACAGACAGATGTTTCAGGACATTCCACTTTTACTTGAAATGATCATTTTACATAACTACAAGCAGCATTTTTGTCATCTTTCTTATGAGATAAAGGCTTGCTTTGGACCTTCCTCGCCACCATGACTCCCCCTTGATGAGTTTGACATCGTTGTTTTACAACACGCAACTGCATCCACAAAAGAAATCAATAAGCTCATAGGGCATACATTTCGGATGGATTGGACAATTTGCAACCGGTTCTCAATCCTCATAGCTTTTTTGCTTGATGATGTGAAATATTCTCTGACAAAATAACATCAAGCGAGCAGCTGGTTTGAGCGATGAAGTATCCAGCCATGAGATCTCTACTTCCAAGTTAATTCATTACAGCATGTTTCTGGTCTAACTGGGCTTCAATCTGCATGCTAGTCAAACAAAACAGGCGCTAGCTCATCAAAACGTTGCTCCATGGAACCAAAAGTAGACCAAACTCCACAGCTTTATATACTTATTTATTTTGGAAATATCAGTGGAACCAAACTCAGGTGTTGTAGGTGTAGCAGTAGGATTAAAAATTGATTTCAATGCAATGCTGTGACCTTGTCTGGTGTATGTGTGAAAGGCAAGTTGAGCCCTTCTTGATATCCCATGTCATACACCGAGGCTGTGCGTGGAAGGCATTTGGCTCTGCTGAATACAAAGCAAAGCTCATTAACCTTTGGAAACACACCTCGCTGGCCAAGGGCCTCATCAAACGAGGAGATGAATGAGGAACCTCTGTGGCCCCCTTGGAAGAGCTTGTGGAATCTGCAGTGCCCCATCAGGTCGAGCCAGGCTCCATCTCTCAGGGCCCTACAGGATCTCAGCAGCTGCCTCCTTTCACAGTGTGAGGAATGTAATCAAATGCAAATGCCCCCCTGCGTATGTTCACTTCTCACTCACGCATTCATTGTAGTGGGCAACGGCATAGTAAGTTCTTGTTCCTTGGATACAGTGTAACCCAGGGTGCACACACACACACTCATAGTGTATTCGGCCTAGATCAAATGTAATCAGAGACAATGGTCGCCTTTTCTTCCTGCTGTGGTTCCACCCTACCTTCCACCTCTGCGCCCACACTGACACACTCTGTCGGGCCCCCATCACAAAACAGAGAAGCATTTTTATTACACCTCTGTTTGTAATTCATGACAAAGTTTGATTTGTTTAGACGTAGCACCCCAGGGCAAAAGCTGGGGAAGAAACAGAGGTCAACAGAAGACAGGTACAAAGAGTGAAGGTCTGAGAGAGTTTAGCATACTGCCAATACGGACAACAGTTGTTAAAGTTCATTATTACAAGACACAACACTACAATGAACCAAAACTTAAGCAAACACACTTAAATTTCTACACAATTCAAGTAGCTTTAGTGGTTCCACAAGGTTTTATTAAGGTTTTGTCTTGTGTGACGTCTCATGTGACACAACTTGGAAGATTTTACAGCACTGTGAAGACACTGTTAACAGGTCTTCTACGCAATGGTCACCATAGCAATTAGACATTCATTTTCACACAGCCATCAAAACATCTGAAACGGCCAATTCAAACACCATCTTTATGGCCCTCAGCTATATTTGCCAACAGAGGAATGCACAAACACTCTCCCTCCAAATGACCATCTCACAAAGTTCACTGCCCTGGGGCGGTACTATTCTCAAAAGGACACCTTGATTTGTATCATGGTGCACCCTTTAAACACATTTTCTTTCTTGTGAAACAAGTAAATCAGGCCAACAGACCACAGAGCTGTGCGTACAGCTCGTCAAAGCTCAGAAAATATTTAGCCTTGATTGATTCTGTGCCCTGCCTGGAAGAGGCTGAGCTCCAGGAGTCAGAGGGCTAACATGATAACCCTTGCTGTGTGACCCACAAACTACGACCAAACCATTCACCACCATGCTGATAATCACTCAGCAAACAACTTGCATCAAAACAATGAATGCTCCATAGCCATTACATCCTGCTGCCAATGGAGCCTTTATGGCCGGGAGTTTCCTGGCCTTCCGGAGAGGAAGGACTTGTAAGGGGAAAAGACCAGTAGTAAAAAGCTGCTGAACTTTAATGATAAAGTCAGAAATGGGAAATGAAGATGTAAAGGGTACTTGCACGCAGGGCTGGGTGATAATTCAATATAAGCGCCCAATCAATTTCCAGTGGAATTGAATTGTGATTTGGTTCAACATGGCTCACTACACTTAACAAACTTTTATTTTTTTAGATTATTTTGCTGGAGCAAACTGATTAGTAGAGCTGTACCCGACTCAGAATTATGCCGATCGAATCAGAATTTGCTGTTCAATACGAATATTGGACTATTCACTCCTTTTTTGAATGGGGTTTAGACATCAAACAAATTAAGTTGCTGTGAGCTGCAAATTCACCACTTCTGAGCAAAGCCTCTCGTCCTCAAGGCAGCTGCCTCCGTCTCACTCGGACTCTTCCTGGTCTGGGTCCCCAGTCGCTTGCACTGGAGGCGAATTTGCAAATCCTACGATAGCGAAGGACTGACCCACCTTACTCTGCCTATGGTTGGCTTACCTGACATATTTATCCTAACTAACTGATCCCACTAATCTTGCCTAAACCTAACCAATCTAACCAACAAAGGCAACAAGTACTAGCCAACCATAGGGAGAGTAGGGTGGGTCATTCCTTAACTATCCTAGGATTCGCAAATATGCGTACTGGAGAGCAGCATGAAAGCCAAGAGCGCTCACTCTGCATCTAAATATGGGGATCAAATGTCCCCAGAAGTTTAGTGCACACTGACTGACAAAAACAAAACGACCGCTCAATTTCAGGAACCTCAGTCGACTGAGAGGTCTCTTAAGCCCCGTTTCCACCGAGCAGTACAATACAGTTCAGTTTGGTACGATTTTTTCCATTTCCACTGTGAAAAGTTGTGGATGGTACCAATGGAACCGTTCCATACCGTCCCCATTTTTGGTCCCCCTTCTGTTGGGGTACCTGACACACAGATCTGGTACTAAAAAGTAGAGCTGTGAACACTGCAGTCCGTGCAACCTCGTTCTGTGGACGATAAATGAGGCGCAGACTGATAAATGAAGAAATACAGTGAGCGGTGAGTGACAACAGTCCCGTCCACATGAAAGAGTACTGTTTGCAGTGGAAACACTAGGGTCTAGGTACCATGTCTGAAGGGTTGCTTTTGGTTCCAAGGGTACCATACCTAAAGTGTTTGGTGGAAACAGGGATTTAGTGATGACTTGAATCTTCAGCTTTCAGAAGGCAGCCCTACTGAGCAGTTGATTCACTGATCAAGTTGATCTCAGAAATCTGATAAGCATTGTGTCATTTCCAAATTACTTAATTCTGCTAAAACATGAATTCGTTTTGAGTTTTTATTTTAAACTACCTAGTCGATTATGTGAGAAAATAATTGTCAGATTCATATTAAAAATAAATGCAAATTGCAGCCTCAGATTTTGCACGTATACATTGCACCACATGACAATATACGTAAATGCAGGCATCCTAAAAATATTTCTATCATATTGTCCTATTGATTTCAGCCACACTGCCCAGCCCTACTTGCTTGTCAAAATGAATGAATGACTAAAACATAATAAATGCCCCCATTTGGCTCAAGCATGGCGAAAGGACCAGACTAATTCAAGCCCCCATCAATGTGATGCTGATGTACTGCCATCACAACAGAACTACTTCAGTCTATGACCCCATGACCAGAGAGATGAAACACAGATTATTCTCAAAGTTGTAGACAAAGTGCCCACACCAAATACGAGCCCAAGCTCAGGACTGGAGAATGAGATCAGAGAGAGGCAGCAACTGAAACAAAGCCATAACTTTTCCCACTAACAGCTGAGCGATAAGACAAGAGCACTGAAGCGAGTGAAGGGCTCATAAAATGTGTATTGCAGACTGTCTCCAGTGCAGTCTGGGGTTAGTGTAGAGAGAGGAGAGGAGCCACGAGCACTGCAGATATATGTGCGTGTGCATCTGTGCAGACAGCAGTCTCATGTCTCCCTTCCCTCTGTCTCCACTGGTCCTCATCCACATTTGAACACAGAATGAGAGAAATCAATAAGTCTGTGCAGAGCCACCAGAACAAGAGGAGAGCGAACTCCCAAACAGCAAACAGGGACAAGACTAAAATCTGGCATATACACAGGCGGTCTTTTATCTTATTCTCTTTTCCCCCCTCTAACTTCCCGTGTCATGCTGAGACTGCAGTACCCGCAAGTCCCAGACAGCTCCTCTCATCGTGATATGTTTGGGCTACATAAGGCTGATGATTATTAAAAGGCTCAAGGATTTTTTGACTAAAAATAACACTGCAGACAGAGGGGCCCTTTCTAAAAACTGGACACAAGCACAGAGCAGAGGCAAATGCAACCCACATGCTGTGTTCCTCTGCAGCCTGCTGCCTCATCTGATGCCAGGTTTGTTGCTAGTCAAACTTTCTAGTAAGTCAGCATATACAGTACACACACACAGATGCACGTGCGCACGCACGCACACACACACACACACACACACACACAGAGGACATACACATGGCCAAAAGCTGAAGCAAGATAGCTGAAGGTTGCTGCTTTGAGCGAGACTCCGAGCCAAATCCTGCCCCCTTTCTATCCTCCAGCCACCGCCTCCCAGCCGCATTCACACACACAATCATATACTGTCTCACAAACACACAAGCAGACGTACATTATCCCCTCCTGCCTCCTCCCCCCCTCGCTTCCCCAAGTTGAGAGCCACCTACATGGAAGAGCGATGAGCCTCAGACTCTTGCTCAGACTTGAAGCAGTCTATCTTGGTCTCATAACTGCAGTTCTCTTGTTAATGACAGACTGTGTAACCTGATTCCACACACACACATATGCATATATACACACACACACACACACACACACACACACACACACAACCCCCCAACACACACTCAGGATTTTTGGGAGCTAGCGCTTCCCTCTCCCTCCACTTGCATATTGTTCCAACCCAAACTGCCAGCTGCTTCTGACAGCCAAATTACTGTGCACAGAGAAATGATTGCTATCAGAGGCCTACACCCCCCCCCACCCCACCCCACCCCACCCCAACAACAACCCCCCCACCCATACTCGCCTCATGCTTTCAATGCTCAGATCTCTGTGGGCAAATTACACACTTTATGTCCATCAGACAGAACCACTACAGCAGTGCACTGATGTAGAGGCCAACATATCTGCAGCCAAAGAATTTAGGAGTCGCAATGTGGAAATGAAAACTTGAATGAGGCCTGTGTGTAGGAGAGGCAGAACTTTCAGATGGCAATCAAAAGCCTAATTTCTGATAGTTTGTTCAAAGTAGTGCTGAAACAAATCACTTTCTTTATCAGTTAATCTGAGTAATATTTTTTGATTAGTCATTTCGTCTATAAAATGTTAAAAAGCTATTAAAAAGCCAATTTCCCAGAGTCCAGGATGAAAATTTCAGACATCTTGCCAAAGAGTGCAATGACAAAAAGAGCAGTTGGAGCCAACACAGCACATTTGACAATTATGTCTTCTTGATAAATTAATTTAGAGCCAAAACAATTAGTTGATAAATTGCTCAATCGACAGAGAACAATCGTCAGCAACTCTTCTGACAACTGATTATGTCAATTCTCAAACAAAAACACCAACACCAACAAAGGGTGTTCAACAATGGTGCAATTTCATAGTCTGTCCAGCTCCAACGCCATTGTTTACAATAATCATGTTAAATATTCTTGAAAGTTACACACTCCTGCATCCGTGACCACATCACCCCCATCCTTCACAACCTCCACTGGCGCCCCATCCCCCAGTGTATCCACTTCAAACTCATCATCATCACTTACAAAGCTCTCCACAACCTGCCCCCCCCCCCACCTGTCTAAGCACTTCCACCAGCACACTCCCTCCTGCACTCTTATGTCTGCTGATGCAAAAATCAAAACTCAAACTCAAATCAAACTATTGCTGCATGCACCACTTTTTCTTTCTCGGGCTTTCACCCAGAAGAAGAAGGACACGACATAGCAGCAGTTCAGTATATAGCAGTGCAGTAACTCCCGGAAAAACAAACAAACAAACACCTTAGCAACCGAGAAGCAGAAGACGTACTTCTGGATGGACGAGGAAACTACATTCATGCTCCGACAGCTAAAGGAGCTAAACATCTTCATTCGTCGTTAGCTTCCTCTTCAGGTCAACCAGAACTAGTTCAATACGCACTATATCATAATGGACACAGCACCGCCTATCTAGGTGGAGTCAGATGTACTTGGTCAGAAATTCGATTTTCTCTTCTGCATGTATACTTAGACAAGATAAGAAGTCTGACTTGACTGATTAGCCGAGCTGAGCTTAGCTCGACTACTAAGTGCATGTAAACGTACCGAGCGCTTTGTTCTGTTTTTTTTTTTATTGCTGTTGTTGTTCTTTGTAATTGGCTTTAGGTATCCTGAAAAGCGCTATATAAATCCAATGTATTATTATTATTATTAGTTAAAGAAAGCAGCCTTCTGAGTACTTTTGTGTGGCTATATCAGTACAAAGTCATAAAACTATCCATAAGAAAACGTCTTGTCATTCCAGCTCAGAAAGTCACTATATTGGCAATCTGTGTTTTTTTTCTGCTATAACATATAAACTATATCTGTTTCAAAAATCCCATACATCCCATCGGAAACTGGGCATTTTCCGTTACAGCCCCACAGCTGCAGAACTCCCTACGTGAGGATCTTTGGTTGGCAAACTCAGCGTCTTCGTTTAAAACACTCCTCAAAACCTACTTTTACAGTCAGGCTTTTTTACAGCAAATCTGCAGTGTGTCTAGTTCAATCTATCGTTTTATCAATTTTATTATTTATTTATTTATTTCTATGACACACTCTGATTTATCTGGTGTTAGCCTATGTTCAATGTTTTTATTGCTGTTTTTATCTTGATTGTGTGTTTGTCCCATAAAGCACTTTTGTAACTGTGTTTTGAAAAGCGCCATACAAATACAAAATCTGAGCAACTTGTTGGCAGTACCTTAGAGCATCATAAATCAGACACATATAAGGCCTCTTTACATCAAATTCAACATTTCAAGGCACCTCCAAAACCAGTCCTATTGTTGGGAATGTGTTGTTAGTCTCAGACAGACAGATAACCTCCAGCTGGTTGAGGACTACGTTACCACAGATAGGCAGTTTGAAACAATGACACTGGCCAGAAGCCAAACAATAACATTGTTGAGAAGAAGGAGAGGACTAATCACAATGGCAGGCTGAGCGACCACAGCCAGGCTGGTGCCCAGCCGAACAGAACAGGACCCCGACAATCCCCCTGGAGTTGAAGCATATCTCTGCCTCAGACTGCATGCCGTCCTTTTATCAGACCACTATCAGCCAGACTCCACGATGCAAGCCACTGAGAACAGCGGGCGCCCACACAGAGGCCCGACTTCTGTGACTGGTCAGCTATGGGGTTACATTCTCCAGATCATCAACCAACCACACAAACACACACCCACTGACCACGACAAATAACCTCAGCTGAACTGCGATTCGTCTAATGCGGTCATTAGCGTTCAAATTCATTTTGAGTGGCTAATCCATGTTGATTAAACAATAAGTCATCTTCCATTCCAGACACTATCACTGCATGTGTAGCTGTCAGAGAGTCATATGTATATATTATGTCACCTTAAACGCATCACAGTTAAATGGAGCTTGGCTGGGACAGGCTACAACAGCAAACACAAATGCACAATCGAGTGCTCCCCAGACATTTGGGGGCTACTAGTGAAGAAAGGCCTGATTAGTATGTGGGAATGTAATTTGGTGAGAGCGAAGGATCTAGCACAGTGAGTTGATTCTGAGGAGGAACACTTAAGTGTGAGACATTCCCATTCACACATCTTTTAATCTGCACAATTATCTCTGGATGTTTCCAGCTAGCATTAACACCTTGGTAATGAAGTTTGCACCCTCTCATCAGCAGGTCTACTGCCTTTACATTTAATTGCCCCTGCTATCACACAATAGTTCCTGTTGGGTCTGTTCCTCAGCAGGGAAAAGCATGACAACAAATACTTCAGCATCTTGTACAAGAGCTATATTGGGAATATTCAAGTGTTTCTCCATTGCTATGTAGTTCAGAATTAAATCACAGACTACTGTAAGGAATGCTGTGTGTTTTTGGCTGCTCTCCCCTCCTCCAGGACTGCGATTGTGATGTTAAAGTGCTCAGCATGGGATGATGAGACACACGATCAAGGACCCTCCCAAGGATTGTTTGCATGACAAAAAACTCTTAACAAAGTCACAGCTAGTTGCAATGTGGCGAGGTTGATTTGATTGTGAAATTCCAAGTCGCAATGGTGAAGCTGAGACGTTTATATTCAGTCTTTTGGCCAGGGGCTCATCTCCATTTATCAACAACTACCAAAAAACATCTCTGACGCCGGCTATGGTGCGTTCAGGTTCCCTCTCTGCTAAATCATATTTAATATTTGTTCACAACACACAAGATGAAGAAGGTAAATAAAATATGTGGCCGCAATGACAAAACAGGCCAAGATTTTACGAAGAAAAGCTCCAAGGGTTTTCCACACAGAGAGCACGTCACGAAACCCTTTCCTGTAGATCCGCAAACTTCTCCACGTCTGCCCAAATGTCCACAGCCACGACACAACAACACACATTAATGTTACATTAAATGTTCGTCATGATTGAACTTACCTTGCGGGGTGTTTTTCAAAGTGCTTTATGAGGGCTCAGTCACTGGCGCAGGTCGAACTACTCTGCCATCTCCCGAGAATTCACCGACAATACCCGATTTGTTTTCCAAAGTCTGAAAAGCAGAGCCTACATGACGCCAACATGATCGTCCGTCGCTCGCGCGGTGAGGGGAAAAAAGTGGCAAATTCACGCGATATTCAGGAGAGAGGAAAAATGAAGATACATTTTGTAGCGTTGCAGCCCTTCATACATGAGCGCTGTCTGGGGCTTCACAACTCGCACTTGGATCCACGAAGGCAAAAAGCCAAGGATTGGAGGAGGAAGTTACCTTACAACAACTCACTGTAATTAACCAGCGGCAAGCGAGAGGATAAACACAAGCACTTCCGGTGAGGCGTTTCAAAATAAAAGTAGCAATTAGTCTTTCTCAATTTTATGTTTCTCCCAGGGCTCTAAGTGTATTTTTTATTTTATTTTATTTTATTTTATTTTATTTCATTTTATTTTATTGCAAAATCCTAAGGCACAGGATTGAGGTAGCCTGTTTGTATTTAACTCAAGTATTTCTATTTTATAGAAACCTTCTGCCCCATTACATTTCAATGGCATAGGCTATTGTACTATGTCTACAGATATAAAATAGTTACATTTAAGACTTTTTAAGACCTTTTTAATACCACCTTATAGGAAAACTAAGACCAAACCTGCAATGGAAATACACATTATATATTTATATGTGTGTAAGTAGTCTTTCCAAGTAAACACACTGATGTCAGTTCAAAATTACAGCAAGTTTAATTTAAAAATACCCACTGAATCTGAATTTAAGGCATTTTAAGACTTTTTAAGGACCTGTAGACACCCTGTTTTTACTCTGCTGCATGTTTATAAAAATAGTAGTTACTACAGTCAGGTTAAAAATCAAGATTTTACATGCAAAATATACCATGACCCCACTGATGGACACGCTGCGCTAAAGTGCCCTCTTGAGTGGCGAAAATGAGAGGATGTACCCTTTTGGCAGCCCTCTTGAGTGATCAAAACAAGACGATGTGCCCTATTGGATGAAAACAAGCGGATGTACCCTTTTGGCTGCCCTCTTGTCCCCATGACATGCAGTAGGTGCCCTTTTTTCCTTTTCGCCCCTGCCCTTAAAACATCCTGAGTCTGTCACTGCATGACCCCATAAAATGTTTTAGATTAAGCTACCCATACTCATTTATTTATTTATTCCTTTACCTACTCAAACAGTACAACACTAATTACCCTACATACGAAAGCATCAATAAGAGTAATCTGATAACATAATGTATAATAGCATATAAAATTGCAATACTACTCGTAATACTTTACATATATTTGGTTTATAATACTAACTTTTACTTTATTAATATTTTCAGTACATGACTTTCACATTTAAAGGAATGTTTTTACATTATAGTATTGCTACTTTTACTAAAAAATAAGATCTGAATACTTACTACCACTCCTAAGTATTTAAAGTAAAAGTATCAAATATGAAGAATGGTCACTTGCACATGCTATGTATTTATAATATACAGTAATAATATCATAATATTGTTTTTATTAATCATTAATGCCTTAGTTTGTAGGCAGCATTTTTATGTTGTAGCTGGTGGGGGTGAAGCTCATTTAACTATTTTACAAAGGCTACTATTAGGAATGACTGGATTAGGCTGCAAGGGGCCCCAGAGCAAAAATGAGCCTCAGGGCTTCCATTAATCCCACACACCTTTCACACTCCTTTCATTAGAAGATGATGAACAAGAAGATATACTTTATTATTTATCCCTGAGGGGAAATTTAATTTTTTAAACTCTGTTGTCATATACACACAGGCCTGAAATACACACACATGCACAAACAGAACCTATACATGCATTAAATGGAGAGATGTCAGGGTAAGGGGGCTGCCCATGGACAGACGCCCTGAGAAGTTGGGTGTGCAGTGCCTTGCTCAAGGGAACCTCGGCAGTGCCCAAGAGGTGAGCTGGCACCTCTTCAGCTACCAGTCCATACTCCATGTTTGGTCCAGATGGGGACATGAGCCAGTGACCCTATGGATCCCAACCCATGTCTCTATGGACTGAGCTACTGCCTCCTCTGAATTATTTTAGAATACTGCCAAGGGCCCTGTGCTGTAATTTAATTCAACACAAATTAATTAAGAAATATGCAACATGTGAGCTCCAAACTGAAATAACAAAGCAATTCAAACTACATTTTGACACAGGTATCTTCAGTTATAGGTAGTAAAACAGAATCAACATTAAGATCCTCATCATGTCAGCAAATATTTTGCTTTAGTCGTGGATATTTCCAAATAAAATTTCAACTAAATTACTACAAACCAGGTGACACACATTAGCTTTAAGGGCCCCTGGACTTAAAGTAAAATTACCTCGAAGTTGTAGGCTACTTGTAGGGAGAGTAAGTATTTTAATAATGACTTATTCAACCGGCATCCAAAATGTTATCAAGTGTTAGGCCAATAGTTTTTCCCTATTTTCTGATTACAAGTGATACACTGTGCTGTGCTTTTATTCTGACACATTAACTACATTTCCGGTCACAGACCTGTTCTCTCTGGCGAACTTGACGTGCGCGGCAATTAAAGGACCATTGCTATTTGGTGCTCTCTGCGCATGTTCCCCACTCAGCATTCAGGGAGTGAAGGGTTCAATCTTTTAGGCATAAGGGAGAAAAATGATCGGTGTGTTGTCAAACAAACATGCAGAAGAGCAGATGAAATGTATGAAATCACATACAAATGTGTTTCCTAACATTGTGTTTATAGGTAAAAGAGGCTATTAAGAGATCATTTTATTCTTCTACTGTCAGACCTTGTCATTAGTTATTTCTCGAAAGTTTTATTGGTTATTATAGCCATAGGTTTGAATATAGTGATATACTCAGTTTAATAACAGGCAAATCATGAAGCAGTAAGTCACAGTTGCAGTACCTGTGGAGAAAGGCTGCTAAAAGGCAATTAAAAGCCAACTGTGGTACCACTGAGAAGACGTCGTGATTTATTGAACATCTTTTCAAATAGCTGGGCACATTTGTATTAAAACGAGATGTCTAATTTCACTGTAACTCTTTCAACACAGACCTCCCGAAGATTCAAACATCACTGGATACTGTCAGAACCTTTAAGTTTCCACATTACAACTCTTCAAACATCATTGTATATACAATACAGCACATATGGGCCCACAAACATAGAGTAACTCTCAGTGGTGAAAAGGACGATTATGTCAGTAGCCTACTGCACTTGAGGCAGCCTGTTTGTAGCCTTTACTTCGGTGCTTTATACCTCTGCTCCACTACATTTTATGGCTGGTACAAATTACTCTTACTCTAATCAACAAATGCAATAAATAATGACATAGGCCATTGACATAGATTGAGCTACCCACAAGTAGATAGGCTACTTGGCTAAAGCTTTATAGTTAAAATCAACCCCTCCTTTATCTGCTGCAACATTTAAGTGATGTTCACATTAATGCATCAGTAATTATGGATAATCCAAAACAAAAACAGGCTATATATTGTTCTGAAATATGCCATTCTGCACAATGAGTAGCTACTTTTACTTTGGGTAATCTATAAGTAGGATATATTTGATACTAATACTTAATTTGAATGCATTGACTTTTACTTGTAAATTTTTTCTTCACTGTGATATTACAACTTTTAACTTAGGGACTGTTCTTTAATTATCAGAGGAGGGGAGTGGCTGGGTTTGGGGAGCCTATAAGTAGGCTATATTTAATGCTAGGAGTTCTGTACCTTTACTTAAGTAAAACTTGGAATGGATTGCCGTTTACTTGTAACAAACTTCTAAACTGTGGGAATACAACTTTTAATTTAGGGACTGTTAATTTATTATCAGGGGAGGGGGTGGCTGGGGTGTGAGGTTTTTTTTTTGTTTGTTTGTTTTACCCTCTTTAATGCTACAAATACTTTCCCTTAAGCCTCCCTGTGTGACTTAGGGAAAATGCATGACTGTCCCTCCACCATAAATGAGTATTTAGATTTTTAAAAAGTACTCTCTGATGTTTAAAAGTTAAAAGTTGAAGCTGAACTCCTGGAGTTGAAAAAAGTCTTTCATTCTTTTCGTGCAGGCTGTGTAGTTAGTGCGGTTTATTTTTGTCAGAATTTTACAAGAGACGAATAAAGTGATTTTACTGAAATACCACAATTTTATTAAGCTTAGATCTGATTATGTTTTTTTCTGAAGGAAGCCTTCATCCCACATAATGTGTTCAAGGGCTATTGGAAATTTAAAAACCCAACAATAATTTCTGTTCTTAGCATAGGTTCTTACAGTTTCTGGCTATGACAAATGGTGTAATTTTGGTGATTTTGAAAGAAATCATGCCTTACAAACCCGGCAGTAAAATAAATACAAATCACAGCCATTTTAAGTTGTCTGCCCCTCCCTTAAACCAAAATAACAACAAAACAAAGCCAACAACAAAACAGAAGTATCTCCCCAGTGCTTAAAAAAGTATTTGACATGCCTCCCCCTTTCTGCACCACCCCCTCCCTTCTCACAAGTAACGAACAGTCCCTTAATTCAAAGTTTTGAATATTTCCTCTACCACTGGGGACATGAAGCAGAATAAATGTGTTCATCATGTGTTGTTTACCTGTCGGCCACATGCCTATTTACACAATCTTGTCAATAGTATAAGCTAGAATATTAATCACATAAACAGCGCATACACCACACAGGTTTATCCACAGTTTTGGTGTGAACTGTTTCACTAGCTAGGTTTGTTTTACTACTAATACAGTGTGTTAACGAGAGACTAAATAAACTACACTGAGAGGACCTTGTCACCTTACGATTACGTTACGTTTTAACGGGTACCTGGCAGCTTATCAAACAATATTTTCTGTGGTCATATTATACGAAAACCTAAGCTACTAACAAACTAATGAACCGACTGACAGAGCCTATTATTATCCTAACTAACTAACTAACTAACTAACTAACTAACTAACTATCGAGTAAAGTAGTGACCGTAAACACATCACGGAGCAGCAGCTGCACTCCAGGCTGTGCGTACAGACCGTTTCCATGACAACGCAGTCAGAAGTTACAAACAGTCAGAGCTCCGTCCACAGTTTCTTCCTCTGCTTCTAAGATGTCTTCAGAGTAAGTAAAACACGCCTGGACGTAATACACAACTGTAATTACCGTGTTTAAAACTTTTCCTGTCGACTTCTTTGCGCCGTCACTCACCATTTGTGTTTAATTTAAGGCTTGAATAAGTTTACCGCGGTCAAGTTAGCAGTTAGCTAGCCGATGCTAAGTTTGTGGATGCTAACCGTCATGTCAATGCTCGCTCGTGCAAGCTGCCGTTGAAGAGTTTGACAGTGTACCGGGTTTTTTTGTCTCCATTTCCACTAGAAATGTCTCAGTTCTCATGAGTAACGATCTTCAGTCGACAGAACCTGGCAAGTACAAGTGTTTATACTGGTTTAGTTTAGTTATATCATGTTGTAGTTTGTTAGCAGGGACACCTGTGTGCTAGACCCCGGGTGGGAGGTGGTGGTGCCAGTTAGCACTGGCATGGGGCGAGTGTGGGGTAGGGTACAGGGTAGTCATGAAGCAGCAAATCGTTTCCTTATTTTCTTAACTTCATTATGTGTGCTTGTGTGTGTGTGCTTTAACATCACCAGAGTGCAAAGGAATAAATGGCCAGATCTCCCAGATCCCAGGACTGTCCCCAAGCATCACCTCTCTTCCTGAGGAGAGGGCCCGAGGGCGAAGGGCTGGGGTCCGAGAGAGTGATTCTGACTATGTCAAGCTTGCAAAACAAGGAGGGCATAAGGGTAGAGCCATCATGTTGCCTTATGTGAAGATATGTCCCTCTTGCTGGTTAATGCACTTTGCTTACATTTATTATTATTATTATTTTCAACAGGACTTTTGTGGCATGAGAATACAACTGCTTCTCAACCTGATGCATACAAACCTCCAGGCTGGTTCTCCGCTGCATCAGGAGATGATGGACAACCAAGGTACATGCAACATTCTGCACAATACTTCCACCCCATTATTAATGCCACTACTGTTAATATACTACTATTGTTAGTGCTGATACCGTTAACTTCCAATCTTTTCAAGTGCTGTAAAATTGAAGAAACAATATAAACATAACAACCAGCTACAATAATGATTTCTAGTGTTATTCGTCATTCTGTATTCCAGCTATCATTAAGTGAAGGATACATTTCATATCTCTATATTATGTTTTTTTTCCAACAGTCTAATTAACAGTGAAGAGAAGAAAAACCCTGGAGCTTTTCAACCGCGAGAACCCCCCTTTGGGACTGACAATATGTCAGCCTGGGAGAGGGATGATAACAGCAGCAGCAGCAACGGCAAAGAGAAGGTAAACAAAGAAATGTCAAAGTCATTTAGAAAGTAATTTAGCCACGAGTCACCACAATAACAATTTATTCTATCGCTCGTGTTGTTTTGTTATGATCATATGTTTCAAGACAAAGTTGATTGTTAGTGATCCAGCAGTGTTACACACTTTATTTAGTTGTTACTTGATCAGGCAGACACACTTGGGGGTTCAGGTAGTTGCTTCTCAATGGTTTATAGTCTAAATTAGAGTAATGGATATCCTAGTAAAATTTACATTAACAAAATAACCACCACTCACTGTTGCTTTACTATGTGTTTTGTAGAACAACAATGTTCCTGACAGCCAGATGGTGAAACTGGAGTCATCCAACCAGTATCATGAGACCAGCAAATTCAAGAGGATGTAAGTTAATGTGGTCACAAGATGGTGCTGTTGTTCTATATTATATTCAGTACAAGTGGCCTGTGTCTCAGAAGGCCACTTTTTACAATTTGCAGAAACAAAATTGCCCAAAATAGATTTATTACAGACCAGTGATCTTATTATGTCAGATCATATCAGTAATTTTGAGTGGAAGTAATAGCAAACAACACTTAAAGGACAATTTGGCAATTTTTCAAGCCAGTCTTATAACATTGTAACAGTCTAACATCATAGCAATGAAGAGCCATTTCACAATTTACAGGGTTTTTGCCAATTTTGGGGGCTTTTCTGTTAGTGCAAGTCCATAGTTAGAAGCATTACAACACATATTATATATGGCTGATTTATATCTTTGTAGTTAAGAGGGTGTTGTCAGTAAATTCTTGACCATATATTGTGTTGTGGTGACTAAGCAGAAATGCTCATGGGCAGGCAGCACACCCAGGTCAAACAAAACACGTCATAGATTCGGGTCAAAACAGGACATTCACCCGCTTGCTTTGGCTCACCTCTGGTCTGTACTGTGAGCTCCATGTACCCTTGGGCTAGTGTCAATGACTTATTAAAAACCTAAAATAACCTCACAAACAATGCAACAGAGACAAAACAGTAAACACTGTAGACAGAGTGTCTGTGCAGTTTTGATACTATACATCAACGAGTCCACAAAGGCTCCACTGCAAAAAAAGTATAAACACTATAAGCACACTTATAATGCATTAGAATCTGCTTCTAGCACTGTATAATTGTAGTTATATGCATTTTCATAATGTTTACAACAATATTCACAATAAATTGTAAAGCATTTTATAATGACTATATTATCAAGGATCATACTTGATAACTGCTGACTTTTTTCCAAGGATCATAGTGTATTATAATTCTCAAAGTTGTAACACATTATAATAATTATATAAAGCTTTAACAATATTTTCTTCACTTTACATAAAGCAAACAATGACCACTTAGAATGACACATAACCAGCTTGTAATTCAAATTTGCCAATACCTGGGGAATTTCATTACTTCACTCAAAGCACCCAATGAGCACTTAGAGTAACTCACAATCACATTATAATCATTTTATAATACATTATAATCACTGTTATGATGCGTCTTAAAATGATTATGATGTAGCTCAATTATAAGAAATTTTAATACACCATGATCCTTGCAAAAACTGGCAGTGATTGACCAGCAATTATAAAGTGTTATGA
Organism: Epinephelus moara; assembly: GCF_006386435.1. Classification (NCBI taxonomy): domain Eukaryota; kingdom Metazoa; phylum Chordata; class Actinopteri; order Perciformes; family Serranidae; genus Epinephelus; species Epinephelus moara. The sequence continues at coordinate 22,310,323 of NC_065512.1, read as the reverse complement.
TACTTGACCTTATTATATAATGCTTAATAATATGTTATGATTGTTGTTGCATAGCATTAGGAATATTCATGATTGTTTAGAGCTATAAATATACAGTGCTATAATCAGATTACAAAGCATTATAAGTATGTTTATAATGCTTTAAAGACATGGGCGTCACGGACAGTGTTGCAGAGAAAGTAGACATTTCCCTAAACAAGAATGACTGAGTTAATATTATTATTTCACACCCTTTTTGTCTTATTTAAGAAAGATAAGAAGGCTAAATCTGATACTGAATAACTTGTTTGGATGGATAACTTTGCAAAGTTGGTTGTTTGGTATTAGATAAAGATAAAACCAACAATAAAAAACAGTTGTTGACTCTGTGTGCTTGTTGGAAAAGAACTTTTGTAATGAGTAGCCAGAGTTTATCTTGGCAGACAATGTTTAAAGGGTAGGGTCCATATTTAATGTTTAAACTGTGTCCGCTGTGGTCCCTCGTGTTAATCTAATAGGCACTTTGTGGGGATGACATAACATTGCATCAAATTATAACCACAAAAGCACCATCTGGTTTGATTCAAATGAAAAGGCTTTCCAAAAATTACATTTCCAACACATTTGGACTTTATGCCTTTTGTGTTCTCACAGAGTGTTTGACAAGAATCCAGCTCCTGTCAACATGTCTAAGCTGCTGAGCTTTGGATATGCAGAAGACAACAGACCAACAGCTAACACTGATTTGTCAAGTAAGTGCCTCTTGACAGTATAATGTAGAGATCATTAGTGAACTGGTGAATGACTCGTGCTCATATACATTTTCATGTTAACAGATTAGAAGACTGCCAGTGCCGTAGGAAAAGGAGGTACAAACTCAAATGCTTCCAGGAGGAACAGTGGCCATCCTCTCCTTGCCTTATTGATTGCTTTACTCCTTCATACTGAGCCACATTGAATGTTTTACTTAGTTTCAAATGTTCTGCCATGTCAGATGTAGTACTCAAGTGTGAAAGTGCTTCAGTGATTTAAATCTAGGACCTTTTGTTTACTGTGCCTCATTTACTTAATTTCTTAAAGCTACAGTTTGTAACTTTTGTCAAAATACCTTTGCATCATATTTGCTGAAACTGTCATATGAGACAGAAAATCTGTAAAAAAGCACGTCCCTCAACGACAATAACCAGTCAGAGGCGACGAGTATCCAATGCAGCGGTCAAACACTGCTTGTTAACTGTGGACAAACTGCCAAACTAGGCAGCGCTGATCAAATATGACACATATAAGAATCAAGACTCTGTTACTGCATTGCCTAGTTCTCACCTCAGATGTTTTCAGAAACATATTTTAGTGTACTGTTTAGCTGTAAGACAAAAAAAAAAAAAAAAGTTGGTCAGACAGCCATGTTGGATACAGTCAAGCTAAGCACTCAGCACCACCCGCCAGCCAGACTTAACAATCTCATTTTACAGCTAAACAGTACACTAAAAAATGTTAATGAAATCATTTGAGGTAAGAAATAGGTAATACAGTAACAGAATTTTGATTCATATTTAAACACCCTAGTTTGACAGTGGACTGACATGAAAGTGGTTTTCGTTCACAGGTGGTAAGGCCATTACAAAACAATAGATTTTGCATAGAAATAAGATTTTTTTTTTCACAGATTATCTGTCTCATGTGGTGATGTGTAAATATAGTGACAGTTTCAGCATAAAAAAGTTATCTTTTTTATTTTGCTGTGTCTGTAACTGTAAAAGTAAGCTTTAAGGAATAAAAGTTTGATAATTCAGATACAATCAAATTGACTCAAAATGTTTCACAATCATTCTTTGCTTTTGCCTTATATACTGAAATGGTATTTGTTCTCACAGGTTGAACTTTGAATGTTAATTACATTACAGCCGTCTTATATATGTTTTTCACTTTAATATGTATGCTGTATGTAATTTCTTATTGTGTCCTCAGTGCACCAATGTCTTGTTGGCTAAGTTTTGTTTTAAGTTGATTGTCGCTGTGTTAAACACTATTGCCCAATCAAAATTTCCCCTCTGGCACAATAAAGTATATGTTATCTTAAACTATGGCTCATCTTCCGGGACACATTGTTATATTGCTAATAAAGCAAAGGGTACAATGCATTACTTGATGCCATGAGCTCATTATGTGTCATTGTTTTTGACATACCAATGTATTGCATGTCTGTCAGAGGTTATCTCAGTGTTCTCTGGGAAAGCTGTGTGTCATAAGACGTTATTCAACAGCTCTTTGGTTGGTTTTCTTTTTGAAGGTGCACTGACGCTTTGGAACTGGGCCAATCCTTTTTTTTTTTTTTTCTTGGTGTGCTTGATCTCGCTCTGTTTGTTTGAGGCCGGTGGATGTTTTTGTGAGAGCGAGGACAGGTGGTACTCCTCTCTCTGGAACCAATCAGTGGCAGGGCCAGAGGTCACCGCTATATCAGCTCTGCAGTCTGACATAACTCGTATTCAAAAACAGCTGCGACGAGTATTTGGAAGTTTTGCAAAGGACCAACTTTTGAAGACATTTTAATTGTGATTTTGAACTCGTCTCCTGAAGTCATGGCACCAATCTTACTTAACTGTATGGGGAATGACCACAATGAGTACATCAAGTGAGTATTCGGGAACTTCAATTGACTATGTCTTCCTTTTGCTCTTTAAAATCAAATGTAAATATGTAATTCATTTCGAGCACTTAGGATTCATTTCTCTTTATTAATAAGCTGTACTTTGTTGCTTACAGACAAAAAGTCCAAGTGAAAAATCCCTACTTGGACACCATGGAGGAGGATATTCTCTATCACTTCAGCTTGAGCACCAAGACTCACAACCTTCCAGAAATGTTTGGTGATATTAAGGTTTGTGGAATGCTTATAAAAAAACTAATCTGGGGTTTACAATTTCAAAAGCGAGAAAACAGAAATGACTTGTCATCTTTTCTCTATCTCCCATAGTTTGTGTGTGTTGGAGGCAGTGGGAATCGAATGAAGGCTTTTGCTCAGTTCATCCACCGGGAGCTGGACCTGCCCGGAAACCCAGAGGAAATCGGAGATATATGTGAGGGAACTGATCGCTACTGCATGTATAAAGTGGGACCAGTGCTCTCTATAAGTGTAAGTATCACAGAACGATGACATATACTGTCCAAGGAGTGTTTATTTCTACTGGCAAGTGCTTCAGATATTGCATTGCCGGTTTGAGATTTCCACAGTTTCTAAAGTAACTTCTATCCTGATTTTGTTTCCACCACAGCACGGCATGGGCGTCCCTTCCATCTCCATCATGCTGCATGAGCTCATCAAACTGCTGCACCACGCTCAGTGCCGTGACGTGGTCCTGTTTCGCCTTGGAACATCCGGTGGAGTCGGTAAGAACATTTTTTCTTATGCGTTTTCTTGAGTTATTCCTTTGAAATAAATAGATTAACATTTCTGCTTGGTGTCGTCTAAAGGTCTGGCTCCAGGGACAGTGGTGGTCACGGATAAAGCAGTGGACTACTCCTTCCGCCCCCAGTTTGAGCAGGTTGTCCTGGGTAAAGTCATCACTAGGAGCACTGAGCTGGATGAGGGAGTGGCCGGCGAGCTTTTGCAGTGCTCCTCTGAGCTCCAAAACATTCCTACAGTGATTGGGAACACCATGTGCACCCATGACTTCTATGAAGGTAAATACAGCATCTCACATTCAGGTTGTCTGTGATCATATTTGTACATGATTTGTAATCACACAACATTTCCTTTGGTCAGGTAGTGACAAATACTGTGCTTTGTCTCTCTAGGTCAAGGCCGACTCGACGGAGCTCTCTGCTCCTTCTCTCATGAAGAAAAACTGGAGTATCTGAGGCAAGCGTACGACGCTGGAGTGAGAAATATTGAAATGGAGTCCACTGTATTTGCTGCTATGTGCCGTGTCTGTGGCCTAAAAGGTATTTTTTAAGTTATAAAGCGTAGAACATTCTGTACAGTGGTACAGTTATTGATGCCTTTGAAGATACAACCTTGCCTCTACGACACCTCTGTGCCCTTTAATTAGCCTACTTCGATATTGTTCAATAAAGACATAAGCTGTACAGAATACAGAACAGACAGATATGTGTGTCTCCCTTCTGCTGATTGATGATTTGACCCAATAATGTAAGAACCAAGGACATTAACATGCTCTATATGACTGATAATCTCCTTTTTTTTTATCTCCAGCTGCTGTGATCTGTGTTACATTGCTGAACCGCTTCGATGGAGACCAGATCACCTCCTCTCATGATGTTCTGGTGGAGTTCCAGCAGAGACCTCAAGTCCTCGTGTCTCACTTTATCAAGAAACGCCTGGGACTTATTGTCTGAGACCCTGATGTCTCCCATCCCAACCCCAGCCTCCCAAATAAGAGTGTATATAGCTGATATGTGAATATGTATATGTACTGTACTTACCATGTTTATATGTGTATTCCGCTTATTTCAAAAGCTGTGTAAATTTGTATGATTTCATTGATGAAGTTTAAATATTAAGCATGTGGCATTTATATATATGTAAGTATGTATTTTATCTTTTAATATTTAATAGTATTTATGTAAGCTAACATTAATTTTCTAAAGAAGGTGCTCTGTATGTTGATTTTAATGTTTGACTTACACTTATATCTCAATAAAAATGCTGGTTGTGGAGCAGCAAGTTTGCAATCTGTAAGCAGCCTCTTGTTACAAAGGTTATAAAGGATGTGCTTGTTAGATGGCAAACTACTTATTATTCCTTAGTGATTTCTCTTATGACACAATAAGATAAAGTGGGCCTTCCTGCAATGTGTTTCAGTGATGAATGTGTTATCAGAAAACCAGACATGCATTACATTTAGTTGCTTTTGCCACATAAGCTTGTTCATACAAATGCAGCTTCCTGAAAGTAACATACAGTGGTGTGAAAAAGTGTTTGCCCCCTTCCTGATTTCTTACTTTTTTGCATGTTTTCCACACTTAAATGTTTCAGATCATCAAACAAATTTAAACATTAGTCAAAGATAACACAAGTAAACACAAAATGCAGTTTTGAAATGAAGGGTTTTATTAATG
>NC_065512.1:22203021-22304379 GCF_006386435.1 Epinephelus moara | reverse complement strand
ACAGGGCCATGTAGCTTTGGATTTTTTTCTTCCTCATTAATAAAACCCTTCATTTCAAAACTGCATTTTGTGTTTACTTGTGTTATCTTTGACTAATGTTTAAATTTGTTTGATGATCTGAAACATTTAAGTGTGGAAAACATGCAAAAAAGTAAGAAATCAGGAAGGGGGCAAACACTTTTTCACACCACTGTAATTGGTCAATAAGTATTGATAAATGTGCAGAGAGGTCGTTTTCATTTGTTGGAGGTGCATGTTTATCATCACTGTGATACTGTATGATTTCTCACAAGGTGCTGTAGAGTATAAAACCTTCAATAAAAGTCAATAATAGTAATTGCACTGTGTCACTTGGTGGTCAATACTGTAGCACAGCAGCTTTTGTGATGTGTCCAACTGTGAATATGATTCTTACATGTGTGTCTTATTAATTAATTATTTACATTTAATGTGATGCTCAATACTAGAGCAAAGGTTGGACTTAATAATGTGACCCCAAACAAGCCCCTGGTCAGAATTTGAGTATGGATTTGGTGTCTCGTCTGGGTGGTTTAGGGGGCGTGAGAACAGACAAGACCTGTTTGGCATACTGGCTGTGTTGCAGACCAGCCTCCCGCAGAGCCTGCTCAACCCGCACTCTTGGATCAGACACAATCTGGAAAACAGATGTTAAAAAAACAAAAAAACATAGTAAATAATACATAACCAGCTGTTACACGCTAGGTCAACACCCACTATGTTAGCATTGTTTGTTTGTTATGGTTTCTGTGCATTTAACACTTGAAACACGATTGATCACAAATCCTTCATGGTTTGGTATTGGAGGAGAAGATTTGCACAGCACGACAATCGTTAGTCATTGCCAGGGTTACGCAATAAGCAAATACTAACCATGATGACACACTCAGACACACACACACACACACACAGACTATAGTACACTGACCTGCTTGGGTTGCCCTGAGATCAAGGCTGTGTACACAAGTCTGTGACATGAGCACAAACATTGATTGACCAGCCAAGCAGCTTGCACAATTTTGCCGCACTGCATGGGTCACTGGTCAGTCTCACCCAACATGAAACGAAACATTATGTAAAGCAGTGATTCTCCTTTTTTTCCAGCCAAGGACCCCCTACAGGATAGTAGGGGGTCCCCTTGGAGTCATCACACTTTTACAATCTCAGTTATGTGAAAAAACAACACAAGAGATATGTATTAGAAAGATATTAGACATACTAAAAACATTTGCAGATTCTAAGAGTTATAGATTTGTTAGTTTGGAAAGTAATCTAGGAACTATTATAGATTTAAAAATGTAAGTATCATTTGTTAAACTATGGAGCCTTTTGTTAAAAAACTGATGTCATGATAATTTAAGACAACATCTACCTTCATATATTTTCTTTTTTTTTTTTTTTTAAAAAAAAGGCAGTTTAAAAACGCACATCATATGACCACTCATGTACACTGGGCATGTTGATGTAAAAAGGAAGTAAATTGTCAACTCTACGGAGATGGCAAAAAGTATGACCAGAGATTTCTTTGCTTGAGGTGGAGCTGTTTCTGAAAGTAACACGTGAGTATAAGGCAGTAAAGGCGGCACAAACCAGACTGAGAGTTGCTGCAAAGCAAACACCTCGACAGATGCATGGTAGAGGGGGGTAAAGTTAGACTGATTACCCAGTGCCCCAGTGGAAGGGGGGCCCTTAAAAAGCTGGAAATGAAAAGTTTGGTTTTGTTTGTAATTTTCTTTTTCTAAGTAATTAGTGCCCTAACTAAATCGACTGAATAAATCGGTTGAGAGACTGAACTTTGTATAAAAAAAACAAAAACAGTGGAAGCTCTCTGAGGAACCTCTCAACCCTCAAAGGCACAAAATGGTTTAATCTACCACTGCACTAGGATTCATCTCTTTATGCAGCTTGACCCAAGTGGTGCTCATTATGCTGCTGGGCACCAGTGCACACTGTCATCCCTTTCACCAAAAAAGGGAATTCAGTTCGAAACACTTTAGACAGAGAAAACTTTATTTCCATTTGCAGTATTATATATGGCAGTATGGCTCTGTTCTGGGGCCTCTCTGCCTTTCCTCAGGCCTACGCAGAAAGCCTCTTACACCAGCCTATGTGGAGAGAGCATACCTCTCTGCCCTTCCATGTGCAAACAAGAAAAGCCTGAGGCAGAGAGAGCAAACCTCCCTGCCCTTCTATGCGCCTACATTGAAATCCAAAGCAGAGAGAGCACACCTTTCCTGCCCTTCCATGCGCCTACATGGAAAGCCTAAGTCAGGGAGAGCAGTAGCAAAGACCCCCTGGGAACAGAACAGAGCCAGCATCAATGACAAACAGAAATTACACTGATAAGTCCGACACAGCATGAAAAGGAGGAGTTGGGGTGGAGGCAGGTTGCAAAGCGGCTTGCAGAGGAAGCAGCAAGAGTAGGCAGGCCAGAGCAGTTTAAATAGGGTGCCCTGAATGAGATTCGCCCACTGGTTGCATAGGAAGGAATCATGTGATCTATCAGCTGACTCCCTTCCATCAATCAGCTGCTCCATCAGTTGATTGGGCTGTTTGAGATCAGCTAATGTAGCTGGGATGTGAGCTGAGCTTGACATCATGTCCCGCCTGAACTAACACTATGCTCAATATCTGGGTTTCAAAAAAAGAAATGAAAGACATGGAACAAGAAAGAAAGGGATTTGGTGCTACGCCCCTGTAAGGCAGCATATTAGAGCTGTACCGGGAGCATTGTCCTTCACCAGAGGAAGCTTTGGCAATGATGAAGAAGTAATGTTACCCACACTGTCATGGCTTGTTAAGCTACCTAGGTCATGTTTTTAATTGTTTACATTATCTAGATTCATTTCTTGTTTTATTTTGTTACTCACGTCTGCTCTCGTTTCAGATCCCCACTTCCTGCCCTCGTGTACTTCTCTAATTGTCTCCCTCGCCCTGATTTGTTTCACCTGTGTCCAGTTATCCCTGCTTCCCTTGTGTATTTAGTCTGTGTGCTCTCTGCTTCTTGTGCCAACTGGTCTTTGTACGTAGTGTCAAGCGTCCCAGTATTTTCCTAGTCTTAGTGTTCCTGGTTTTTGATCCTTGCTCACGTTTTTTGACCTCGTTTTTTGCTTTGCCCTTTTGGATCGTCTGACTGCCTGCTTGTGTACTGTATCCATTTGCTACGTAAAGACTTTTGGTTAGTCACTGAACCGTCTCCTGAATTGTGCACTTGAGTCCACACCTCTGTGAAGCAGTCCTGTCACACACAAGAAGGATGAAATCACAAAAGGAATGTAGACCTAGCTATAATACAGTATTTGGTTTGACACGTTTTGACTGCTAAGATCCAATCGGAACGCAAACATGAGTGTCTGCATCTTCGCTTTTCAGAAGTCGGCGTTTCCACCTTTCCAGAATAAAACGCAACCCCGTTTTCAAGGGTCTCTGTTTTAGGGGTTCCAAAAGTGCGGACACTGATTGTAAACACTGCAATAGTTATGCATTTTTTAATGAAACTGTATTAGTGTGGCTGTAGCTTAAATGAATACATCTTAAAACTTTTCACGGACCCCCTGGCAGACTGCCACTGACCCCTGGGGGTCCCCGGACCCTACTTTGAGAATCACTGCTGTAATCGGCTAAATATTGTTGAGGAAACAGGGGAGAGAGGCCACATAGGCCCATAATATGTAACACACATAGATAAGTGGCTTGGGGCAAAAGACCATGGAGCTGAAGAGCTTTTGTAATGATATGAACAAAAGCTGTTATCATGCCTCACCTGTGTGTCTGTGTACGTGTTAATACTGTAGAGAGGCCTTTGGAGCTCAAACTCCTTTACATTCAATTGTCGACTCCTCCAGGCTTCTGTATCTGCCATCATCCTCTCTGGGTCTGCCTCTGCCACCACCCCAACCTAAGATAAATAGGAAAGAGAAACATTGAATATAGGGATAACATATACAATTGTCTTTTTATTTACTGCCATAGGGTGGCAGTGATGCCTCCACTCAGATAAAGATGAGTCCAAGTCTTCCCTCATGGGTCATTTCAACTGACAAAGAAAATGTGAGTGGTTTAAAATGTTAAGAGTAGATAATGATCCACCTGGTTTCTGAGGACCTCCAGACGATGCTGTTTCTCTTCCTCTTCTCTCTGCCGCTCAAGCTCCCACGCCTCTCTCTCCTCCTTTCGCCGCTGCAACATCTCTGCCCGAAACTGCACCCTAGAGGCAGCACAGAGGGTGTGGACATCAGACCTGAGCAGCCCCTCTCTTCCTCTGCCACAACCAACATTACCTATCGCTCCTGACACAGCAGGCCTCCGGGCTGTGGAGGGTTTTATGGAGCTGCCAGAGAGCAGCTCCTCTCCCATCATCTGTTTTTATCTCTTTCTCAGCCCCCCATGATTCCTGTTCTCATTCCTGCCTGAGTTCATTCTCACAGCCAAAGTCAACACCATTATCTGGTATTAATGCCAGTCTTTGTGAGTGTCTGCAGAGAAATGCGCAGCAAATCGCACCAATCTGGGTCTTTTAAGCCCAGAATCCTCTATTTTTAAGAGTAATTTAACACCAGGCTAAAATACAATGTTTCACTGCAGCCTGAGGGCGAAAGGTTCAAGTGAATTGCAACCTGTAACCACACCCATCAATGATGTATGACACATTCTGGCAAAACACTTGCACATCACTGCAGCAAAGTGAGGTGTTAAACCTTTAGCTGTCAACAAAAACAAGATTTTCAGCTGCTGTTAAGATGCTTTTAAAAGCAATGAAGTTGAGTTAATCTGGAGTTACCAAATACAACACTTCCTCTTTCCCATTGTATTTCCCCTTAAAGGAATACTTCACCTGCAAAATAATCATTTTTTGCATGCCTCCAAGGTGAATGGAGAAGAAAAACGGTCAACATACTTCATGAATTGAGGTAAAAGGGAGCAGAGTTCAACAGCAAAACTGTATCAAAACATGTGTTAACAAACTCTCACACAACATGTCCAGTATAATACAGGTCTCATTTATCCGGTCGTATGCTCACAAACAATCTCAGCACGGCCAAGTACCATACCTGGGCAGGCATGTGTGTTGGAACTCAAACAGAGTTCAAACCCATGCACATGCTAAGGCACGCTCAGAGTGTGCTACCGGTATAGTCGGAAGTGTCTTACATTGTAACCCTTTAGCGAAAATGCATGTGCTTGGGGAGTACTGAGCATATGACTGGATAAATGAGACTTGGATTATACTGCATGAGCTGTGTGAGGGTTTGTAAACAGATGTTTTGATACAGTTTTGCTGTTGTCATTTGTGGCCCCCTATGACTTCAATTAATCAAGAATCTTTGCCTTTTTTGGATTCTCCGTTCACCTTGGAGGTATAAGGGGGAAAAAAAAGTTTCTTACATGAACTCACAGTAACACGCTGGGTAATTGACATTGTATAATTCCACACCTTCTGATGTCTTTATATATAAAGTATCAACTTAATGTTTCCACTGAGGGAAATATTCAAACATGTTTTTGATGGCTGCACCGTTCCATCAGATGGATCATTTCACAGTAGATTCATTTTAAAAAATCATATTTGACATCTTTGGAAACTTTGGGAACTGCATCAGAACGTTAGAAATAATGCTAATTAGATCATGACTTGTAAAGGGGTTAAAGGTCAAATTCACCTTCAGATTCAGTCTGTAATGTTCAGTGCAATCCAGGAAGTATTTTGACCTGAGGTGCTGTCATCAGTCTCCCTTAGTCTTGAAGGAATATTCAAGAAAAATTTTTTGCATTTCATAAAGTTGGGTGACTCATAATGGACAGATTTAAAAAAGACTGGTTAAAATTGAAGCAGCAGAGGCCAAGGAATCCTGACTTTTAGTCCCCAGTGTGGGTCAGTTCAAAAATGCTTAATCCTGTACTTCCTAAAATGCAACCAACAGCATCTTTTTATCAGACCCTCCACATAACCAGTTTGTGACTTTCTGTTAAACTCTTGTAGTATTTTAAGCCCATGCCCAGATAACCCTGGAGAAATCATCAGGGTTAATTTTTTTTCAGACTTGACAAAGCTCTTGAGGAGTAATTTGACACGGCGGACTGTCGTGTTAGTAATTGTAATATAGCTGTTACATCACAAGAGAAAAGTAAGGTCGATATTGGCTACATTAGTACCACACATAAACATGTATTTGTAGTACATCTGAAAGCGTAAGAGGTTGTAAGCCCATAATCAAAAAGGTAAACACACGTCATGACATGCTTGTAATGGCAAATAATGTATTCTCTGGATTATCTTTCGGCAACTCTTTTAACATCTCTTTGAAAACTCAAGGTCCCATGGTGCAACACTTACCTCTCTTTATCTCGCCTTGCCTGTTCTTCCATGACGCTCCTCAGATTAGCAAGTCTCTCTTGATCCCTCTGCTCCAGCATCTCCCTCCTCTCCTGCTGCCTTAAATAAAACTGCCTGACCTGGGGGAAAAACAACAATTTACAAAGAATAACGACAAAAAGTTAACAAGAGCCGCAAGAACAGTAGCCACGCTCGCACTAGTTTCGACTCCCATAGAACTCTTAGGATCGTCATGTCCTATTGATTGTGACAGAGCAGGAATCAGATAAGTGTAAATAAAAAGAATGAGATGATATTTCAATGTCTGGCAGACTATTGTGCTAAATTATATGGAATCCAATGCAGCCTAAATGCTCTCATTAATCAGAGAGTGTCTCAAGTTGACCATGCTCTCTGAGCAGACCCCTGAGGAGAGAGTTAATTAAACAGTCAGACACACACACACACACACACACACACACACACACACGCACACAGTGGAGTTATTGTACCTGTGAGGACTAACTAAATTAAATGATCAAAATACCCAGATAACTGTTACAACATATGCTTTCAATTTGATCTCCATGTGTGCCCACGATTAAAACCTTCAGTGTAGCCACAAATTCGAGGCAAGTTGATGCCTTGACGTGTAATTTGATCTGCCATACATCGAAAACTTTATAATATGAGGGTTCCCACACATCTTTACCAATGAATTTTCAAAACTTTTCCGTAACTTTTCCATAATATTTCATCCCATTTCCATGACTTTATTTAAGTACTTTAAAATAGGTAGGCCTATATGGCTATCATAGGGCACAATCCATGTACATGGGGCATAGCACACTAGACTGTCTCTCCACCCAATGCAATTTGGCTTCAGAGTTAAACACTTAACAGAGATGGCAAATTGTCTCTTTATAGAGAAACTAAAATCCTTGCTTGATCAGGGTGGTGTTGTAGGTGCTGTAATTCTTGTCCTCAGGAAAGCTTCTGATACTGTCAATCACAAAGTTCTCTTCACGAAGCTATCCAAATTTAATTTCTCTAAAGGTGCAGTGAAATGTGTGGAATCATACCTTACCAACTGGTCTCAATCAGTCTCCATAAATAATCATAGCTCTGAGCCAGTGCAGTTGTGTAATGGTGTCCCACAAGGGTCTATTCTTGGTCCACGCTTGTTCATTTTATATATCAATGACTTTCCATTTGCTTGTCCTGCAGTTGAAACCCTAATGTACGCAGATTTATTGATGTATAGTTTATATAGCTGCATATATTCCAATCCTTACTCACAGAAAAAAAAAGTGTGGCGGAGTGTTGTTCCTGTGGACTCCGGCAACACTAACCCCCGAGCTTGCCTTGGAAGGACTAAATGCACAAACCTGCTATTTTTGAATATCCCATAGAGAGAGAGAGACTCTCACTGCAGCCTATTTTATTTTGTTCTGAAAATGTTGGCGTGCAACCTTGTTCTGTAGATGATAAACAAAGGGCAGATTTCATAGGTGCCACTGGTAATGAAGAAATACAGTGAGTGCTGGACGGAGCAGTGACAACAAACCCACCCACATTTAAGGGTGCTGTTTGCGGTGGAAACGCTAGGGTCTAGGTACCATCTCTGTAAGAGGTTCAAGAGAGTGACATGTAATTTCAATTCATATCAGAGAACTAAATGCGTATAGATCTTTCAGTGATCAGTTAAAACAATGGATGATTAATACATACACATGTAAGCACTAAACTCTTCTGCTGCTGCTAATGATATGTCCTGCTTGTATTGCAGTGTTGTTCTATGTGGAAATTTGTCACCACTGCCTCTAGCGCTTTTAAAAATTGTATGTCCTTTTATATTGCATTTGGAATTCAAATTTTTTATTATCCATTCAGTCAAATTGATACAAACCGACAGTACTGTAGTCCAACAATTATCACAACAAGGTCGCGTTTTGATACGTTTGGTAACTCTGTTTGGTCCTCCATAAGGCATAACCTTGGTGATTCAGGTACCGTCATACCCAACCACTGTTACCAGTGAAGTGTATGTTTCCAAATTTATGAAGTTAACCGATGGTTATCAGGAGCTCCGCTAGTGTGCTGCCATCTTCCTCTGCAGTCTCCTTGCCTCAAGTTTTAGCACTGAATCTCACATTTGATGATCGTTACATTCTTGTGACTAAAAAAATCAAGTTAAAATCACTTCTTGTTGATGTGTTCAATTAAGTCTTTTAAACTCTGAGCTCTTTTTTGTCTTTTGTTTGTTTGTTTTTTGTGCTTTATTGTTTTTTAGGTCCTGTTTTTACGACAACGATTTCAACTTGCAATATGCAGTTCCTCTGAAAACGGAGACTTTCTGCACATGCGCATTATGGTTCCAGTCTAGGCATGCACGAGAAAGTCGACCATCACAACAACAATGGCGGCCTCCTGGGCTCTGTTTGTGTTGCTCACCCCACTGAATTTATCAACACTTCTCCAGCAAAGTGTAGATTTACTGTAGCAACTCCCCTTCGTTGTTTGTCCAGACAAACATTCGTGAGGTTGCCTTTTTTTTTTTTTTTTTTTTCTTAGATATTTTTTGGGGGCATTTTTAGCCTTTATTTCATAGGACAGACAAGTGTGAAAGGGGGAGAGAGAGGGAGTGACATGCAGCAAAGGGCCACAGGCTGGAGTCCAACCTGGGCCGCTGCAGCAACAGCCTTGTAAATGGGGCGCCTGCTCTACCACTAAGCCACCGACGCCCCAACGGTTGCCATTTTGTACATCACCGCTCTGTAGCAGAAAGCGCATGTACAGTGTGCAGGCGTGTGTTGTTTCATTACAAAGTCACACTGCCAACTACTGGCCTGGCATTTACACCACCGCGTTTTTGGTCATTTTTGCAGATTGTCATCATCGTCAGATCATGGAACTTTTTTCAAAACCAAAATGAGAAACGATTCCGTTTCCGTCATTTTCGTATAAACATGACCTTAGGTAGCCTTGTGTAACATTTGGGCCAAGGGACCACAGATGAATAATAGCCTTTTGGCTAATTCTGGCATTTTTATACCATGTGTATTTATTAATGTGCGGTGTCCCTTCTTAAATTATCTAAACTAAACTAAAGCCCTGAAAACAGTTTTTCTAATTCTATAATTCTCCGGGAATTTCATGACTGTGAGAGCACTGTAATAAGGAAATATAGCATGGTTTATTCCGTACAGAGCTCCTGATGTCCCAGTGTGTGTTTATTTATCTAATGCAAACAAGTTATTAAAAAGTGTGTAGAAGTTTGGGAGAGCTGCATTTCCTTTCCAATAGTTCTTTCAGTGCTATTCAGCCATATTACTTTCTGTTAGAAGTCATTCATACACACACCAAAAGATTTTTTAGCATGAGCTGTCATGACACATATAATTTGGTGCTTTTGAGATGTACTTTCTTTTCTGTGAAATCATTGCTATTTGTGTGCACAGGGCTCAGGATCCATCTGAGCCAGTATAACTCTTGAGATGGATAAACATTCATCCAAGCCTCACCCATCTACACCTATTGTCCATTAAATTATACAGCAGCTTATTCCTGTGGAGGAAGCTGCATCATAAAAGAAAACATATGCATTTATAGTTGATTATCTTGCTTTTTCCCTCAAGATGAACTCGTATGCACAAGGTAATAAGTTATGTTTACAACATAAAAGGATGCTGAGCACAAGATTAAAAAATACCATCTGTCACCCAGAGAGAATATCTCCTGTAATAAGACCTCTTTATGGAGACTTCTTTATACACTAATGTTTAACTCAACTAGGTTTGAGCATAACACATGTTTTTATAAACGTACGTGTAACTTGTCTTTCCATGATAACACACCTTAAATGTGGGAAATCACACAAATGAAAATGAAATGAAATGTGACTGTACAAACTCATATGCATGAATGTTGAAATTAAGGACGTGCTGCAGGAAGAAACTGACACATTCACTGTGACAAGTGTGATGATGTTTACTTTTTCTTTGTGCTGTGATCTGATGGCGGCCCCCTTCTCCTGCTGCCTCTTTAGCCGCGCCTCTTCCTCCTCTTGTTGTCTAGCAGCTATAGCCGCCTCCAGCTTCGCCACCTCCTCCTGCTGGGCCCGCCACTGCTGCAGCTACAAACACATGTGCAAATACACACAGGGGAGAAACAAAAAAAAAAGCAGCTTATCGTCCGTGAACAGCTGTCTTCAAAGAATCACTCACAGGGAGACGACCAGCTGTGCCCCACTGTCATGGTGCCAACGTGTGGCGTGAACTTTCGAAAAGGTGTCAAAACTTCTTTTCACACATTGCGTTAGATCACCTCGGGACCCATCAGAGCATTGAATAATAAAGAAACCCCTTGTGTTTGAGCCCTATAACAGTGCTGTCCTTATGCAGCAACTTAGGGC
This sequence comes from Epinephelus moara, assembly GCF_006386435.1. Lineage (NCBI taxonomy): Eukaryota > Metazoa > Chordata > Actinopteri > Perciformes > Serranidae > Epinephelus > Epinephelus moara. Next base: position 22,293,634 of record NC_065512.1, on the reverse strand, counting down.
AGGTATCATATATAACTCCAGAAAGAAAAACTGGGATATTTTCACCTAGATGTTTATGCACCTTTTAAACTATAAAGATTCAGAGCAGGAACTTTTAGTTTAAAGGAGACCTATTATGGTCATTTTCAGGTTCATACTTGTATTTTGGGTTTCTACTGAAACATGTTTACATTCTTTAATGTTAAAAAAAAACACTTTATTGTCCTCACACACTCTGTGCTGGAACAGCTGTATTCACCCTCTGTCTGAAATGTGTGTCTAGCACCTGTCTCTTTGAGCCTCCCTCCTATAGGAGCCCAGCCTGCTCTGAATGGTCAACGTTTCCAGGTCTTCCATTTCTCTGAGTCTTTGCACTGACATTACAGCCGGGGAATGGCTGTAATGGTGTATGGCGGCACTTTCTACCGTGAAAAATCTCCAATAAAAGCTTCTAGACAAACAACCTGCACAACCTGACATGTTCTAGCAGGAATATCATCTGAAATCAGGGAGAATTTATCAACTTTAGCAATATTACACATTTCCCTGATGTTAGCATGTAGATTTATGTAGCAGTGTAGGCTACTTACTGTGCGTTCCAATACCCATACTACCATACTATATAGAAGATATATAGACTATTGAGTATGTCCCAATACATAGTATGCCAAATGTAGTAGTATCCAAAAAGTATCAGGATGCTCTACGACATCCGGTTGGATTTTGCAAGCCAGCATGCTTTTCTGGCTATTCTGACCCACAATCCTCTGTGCAGTGAAAGATATGTCAGATTAACTGAGATGAAAAAAAAGGTTGACAGCTGATTGACAGCTGTAAGAAGCCGCAATGATGGATGACAGTGCATTCAAGTGAGTGATGACCAGGCTAACAGTAATAATAGGAATAATAGAAATAATAAATGTTTAATTGAATATAAAATAATAAATATAACCACCAACAAAAAGGCTTAAGTATTAAATAACAATGAGAGAAAAATGTATAAGTTCTGTAATTTCACTGAATATAATATGTTGGAACCTACAATGCATGCAGTTATTATTTATTGCAAAAAAAACAACATCAGAGCTCTCTGGGTTTTGTTTTGTTTTATCTCTACGGATATAACGAATATATGAGTAAGAGGGTCAAGTATGTCCCAATTGTGTGCATGCTGCATGCAACAGTAGATAGTTTTCAAGGACAGCTAAAGTACCTAATAAACGTAAAAAGAAAAAGCATGCGAATCGGGACGCAGCAGTGTGCCTGGAGCAGATGACCTTTTAAACAAATCTGTCACAAGCTGACGTCAGCTTGTCCTGAAAAAACATTGAAAACAGAGAATTCAGAACGGTCTGACGTCTGTGTTTTTCCTCACAGGGATTACCTTTACATACGTCTACCTCATTATCTAAAACTTTGGCCACGTTTAATATTAACATCTCACCACATAACATTATATATATTTATGACAGAAAATAAGGAAAAGCAAAATAGGTCCCTTTTAAATGTATTAAGCAAGTGATTCCCAGCCTTCTTCCTTAAACTTTAAGGGACCCCTTTTCTATTCTCAGTCATCCAGGTCATGGTTATATAAAGTGCTATAGGCAGCTGGACTGCTGAGTTTCTTGAAGAAGTTTCACCTCTCATCCAACTGAAGAAGCTTCTTCGATGAAAGGTGAAACGTCTTCAAGAAACTCCAGTTGCCTACGATATAGCACTTAACATTTATTGGGTATTTCATATTATATTTAATGTATAATAATAACAGTACAGAACAACTGATGAACAACTAATGAACAACTGTACAGGTAACCCAAACAGTAAACACAACTGCAGGAACTGTCTATGAAACGAGTGATTTGGATGAATTTTGAGCAGATTATTTCCTGTGACTATCACATCTTGATAAGTTTTCTGTTATTTCTATGAACTTTATATACAATTCTCAGTATTGTTTATTATTTATTTGTATTTTTTTTAACAGTCATTCATACTTAATAGGCTTTATTTGACAAATTCAGTGTTTTCCTCTCTCTGATGTTTGTACTATTAGCTCTGCAGGAGAAAGGTTTAGCAGAGAGTGAAGGCTCTGTGAATATAGCTTGAGTTCAGGTCTTCATCATGCCCTTATCCTGTGAGAGTTTATATCTTGAATAATGAACTAAACCCTAAATTACATTTTCATTTAGTTGTCTGCACAGAAATGAATGAAATGCTGAGATATAGGTCAACTGTATTATTTTTTTTATGGGGGTCAGGACCCTCAGGGTAAGAACCAGTGTATGAAACTACAATGCAAAGAAAAGCAATTGGATGACTGGGGATTTATGTTATTATCCAGTTAAGTCTGAAGGGTGTTTATGAAACTAAGCGTGTGTACACATGTCTGAGAATATGGTAATCACCATACATGGAGACACATTGTCTTGACAGAACACTGACAAATATTTCACTCCTAAAACTGTGTTCACGTGCTCGCGGAGAAGGCAATCTTCACTCACCCAGCTAGACATCTGGAAACAGACAGTCCAAACTTATCACATACACACACACACACACACACACACACACACACACACACACACACACAGTGCAACATTTGCAAAGGAATGAGTGACAGGTTCGTTATGTAGCAGCCTCTCTGCGGCGTGCCGGGTATTAGAGTGTTGCATTCCGACTGGGCAGACGGATTCACAGATCTATCAGCGGAGAGCTTAGAAATCCCAGAAGAAATGAACTGCAAATTAACATGGTCTCACACACATTAGCACCAGCGGTATCATCAAGTCAATCATACTTGATGTCCGCCTGAGAAAAAGCGACGGCAGCTGTGTGTTTGAGAGAGGACTTTAAACAATCCAGCCTCTAATCCACTTCCATTTGACAGTGCTGAGGCTGGAGATGCAACATGCTTCTGCTTTAGAAATCAAAATGTTCTCTCATACAGACATTCAGGGCTCTATTTTCCTGAAACTGGGTTCAATATGCAATTTTCGTGACCAGAAATCCTGAGTAGTGACAGAGTATTGATGGTGACAACATTGTGTCAATATTATCCCTCCGTCATAAAACTGTTTTCCAGCCTGCACTGTCCCTTTACCCTGGTGCTGTACTGGGTCTCTGTTCAACCGATGGTGTCGCCGCTGATATTGCCTTGTGTAATATAATGTTGTGATTGTGAAAGGTCACAGTAATGATTCCAGTAACTAGTGGTGCCCCAAGCAAACAAAAGATCTGTACAAAACCTCAGGAGCACACTCAAGTTTCAACTTAAATTACACAGACACCTACTAAAATGCTTTAGTGAGCACTGTGGGCATCTTTACTTGCAACATTATTTTTGGCCTCAGGAAAAAAGGACCTATAGTGCATAAAACAAATAATAGACAATTGAGAAATGGGCAATGTTATCCCCCTTCTATATAATGCATATAAAGGGTTTAAACACATTTTAAATCGTCCATATTTTGGGGTGTCCTGTTCAATCAAACAAATCAAACTTTGATTGTATAGCACCTCTCATACGGGTTAGTGCAGTTCAAGGTGCTTCACAGATGACTGACAATAAGACAGAAAACTGATAAGAAGACAAAACAAGCTTTTTAAAAATTAAAGACCAAATGCAGACAATGAAAATGATGAAAATCTAAAAAAATAGATTTAAAAGCTATAATGGCAGTAAAAAAAAAAAAAACTAAGACTAAGACAAAAAGTAGATACTAGCTAGATAAAATATATGAAAAGGACAAAACAAAAATAAAAAATAAAATACAATAAAATTGATTTAAAGTAAAAAAAATAATAAAAATAATGTATATAATATAATATCAATAAAAATTCTACATTAAAAGCCTGGCTGAACAGGTAGGTTTTAAGTTTATGTAAAAAGATTTCAACTCTTCTGCTCACAGATCGTCACACTGTAGCAGCTCAGAGCATGATAGCTAAAAGCTGCCTCTAAACTATGGGCTGCCCAAATACAGTAATTACAACAGCTCTGGTTTGAGTCCGGCTGGGGACTTTTATTGCATGTCATTCCCCGTCTTCTCTCCTTCTGAAAATGAAATTAAAAAAGCTTTGGGATTGTTATTTTAAACAAAAAAGTACAGAAAAACAAGTGCACATAATTAGACCATCCATCAAACTCCAGCCTGGCCCAGATAAGATACCTGCACGCTTGATGCTTGGAACCTTGAGAGATGGGGTCTGTAAACAACCTAGTGGGTGGGTCTGTGAAGCATATATTTTGACTAACGTGACAGATAACACTATCTTTGTTTTTTCCCCCAAAGTCTCATAAAGCAAAAGTCTAAAGCTCAATTGCAGTGGTCACTTGAGGTCACAGAACCAACTGAAATGCACCTTTATGGCTTTGATCCACTGTGAACGCTGTGAATGCCGCAGCAGCTGAATGTATTTTGTACGTCTTTCTTGTTTAGGCAGAGATGAAAAGGCATTTCAGCGAGCACAAAGAGAATAAAATGGTCATTATGTACAGTCTACAGTAATTTGTCATTGGAATCTCATTTTCTGTGAATTCAAAGGGAAATGGGACACCATCCTTTTTCACGGCAGCACAGAAACGACTGCGGAGATGTCAGAATAACAAAAGAACGATAGCCTTTTTATCTGCACACTGCAGCCTGCTCAAAGCCTTTGTTAATATAACTGTACACTTATCGTGATGTCTTCTGTCAGGGGGTGTAGCAGCAGCTGTCATTGTTACTTTCCACTGCAGGTCATTTAATGACAAACTTTAGATACATAACAGACGAGTGAAACAGATTAGGTATGAACTCATGCTAATCTTGAACCAATATCATTGCTGTGAATTAGAGCGGCAAACTGGAGAGAATGAGTGGTGTATTTATAAGAACAGCACCACGTCTCCAAATGCGGCACCACTCTGAGTGACATTAATGACACGTGAGATTTACTGAATCTTGAAAGGGACAAGAACTAATGTCCATTAAGAGATGAAAAAAAAAGAAACTATGCAATTATCTTTGTGCTTCCACAGCTGGCACAATAAGAACTTTCCTGAGGACCATAACAGGTACATCACTTTGAGGAGGAAAAATTATACACATTCGAGCAATTAACTCCTCAGAGAGTTGTCAGCTGAAACACTGTGTGGCCCACGCACTGTCTCAACTACTGAGACTCTGCCGTGTCCATTTGACCACCAGAGGGATGAAGAGTTGTACTTGTTAGTCACTAACACTCAGTGACAGGGGATCTGCTAACACAGTGCCTGGAGAATACACTGAGTACTGCATGAGGAGCACACAGATCATCCGGGCATAAGTTAATCTTTAACAGTGATGTTGATATTGCTGTGGAGAGCAGGAAATGAAAAAAATAGATTTTGCATTAAAAGAAAACACCCTCCCCATCTTATGAAAATCTTTGTTCTTTTGATTGTTGTGTCACTCGTCCTGTTGGGCTGCTCATCCCTTTCCCACCTGAGCATGTTGCAACAATCTGTTATCCCTCCAGGCTTTATTTACTAATGTGGAAAACACAATTGCTCATCAAAGATGCCTGGGAGTGAGATGTAAGTGGGAGGCAAAATGAAAGCAAGGACAGAATAAAAGGCTTGAATGAACAGTAACACCAAGAACAATGCCTGCTAATTACAGCAGCCAGAGCACTGCAGAGCAAATAGCTGATGATTCGTGAAGAAGAGTCTGTCTCTCGGTGATAAACTGGAATGAATATCTCGTGCATGAAGTGTTAACTACTTATCCATTTCATTTTTACTTTTCACAACACACACATCCCACAGTTATATTACTGTATTTCACATCTGGAGCTTACTCTGAAACTGAACTGCTTTTTGATCAGGAATGTCATCTGTGTCGACACATGAATCCAGCCAGCCATCTCTGTGTGGCCGAGCTGTGGTTCTCGAGAAGAAGCTGTGGTCTGTGTGACAGCCTTGCCCTTTCCAAAACAGAAGGGTACAAGCTCACTCTGAAATCAATTACCCTGAGTTTCCTCCCACTGCATGTCCCTCAGAAGAAAGCTGGCAGCACACAGCCGTGCTCCCCATCATGAGGTCAGAACCAGACCAGTACTGACCAAAACACATCCAATATATGCTCTCATCTGAAGCCACGGAGGCACAGGAAAGATGAGACGTAGATGGTGTTTATTTGCATAATCACAGCTAGAAAATATGGCAAGACGGCAATTTAGCCGACAAGTACCACTACAGCAGTCCTTTATCTTTTCAATCTGTTTCAAAATGCTGTAGCTTAAACCAGTTTACAATGGTATAAACTGTTTAAAGAGGGTCACTCTTACATTAGTGCACTTGCCAGTGGTAAACCCTGTGGTTCCAAACCTCTTTTGTCTAACGTATCCCCACACCCTGATCAGATGAGTGCAAGTACTTTTTCCCTGGCATTAAGTAAATGTTATGAGTGGATTATAACTGAAAGTTAAAACTATTAATTATATTAACATGATATGGTTACTTTATTTAATTTATATACCCCAAATAAGTCAAACACGGTCTCAGTGGGTGATGGTCTCCCCCAGAAATGTCCCTTGTCACCGATCTTGTTTGTGATATTCATGGACATGATCACAAGGCGCAGCTGGGGGGAGGAAGGGGTCCAGTTTGGAAACCTCGGAGTTGCATCTCTGCTTTTTGCAGATGATGTGGTTCTGTTGGCTTCATCACACCGTGACCTCCAGCATGCACTGAGGTGGTTTGCAACAAAGTGTGAAGTAGTTGGGATGAGAGTCATATCTCATATGGCCTGGGAATGCCTTGGGGTCCCCCAGGAGGAGCTGGAAAGCGTTGCTGAGGAAAGGGACGTTTGAGGTGCTTTGCTTGATCTGCAATGTATAGACTCATACAGAAGTAATCCCTCTCAATCACCCCTTGAGAGGTGTGTGGTGGTGTATTTTTCTGCAGAGACTCTGCCCTCTGTCAGTATTTTCTTCTTATTTCCTGTGTTTCGGACGTTTGAGGGTATGTAACCCCACAGCACTCAGTTGAGGTCAGGACTTTATTAAAAGGTAGCAACCGGGTGTCAGACTGAGAGCAGCAGGCGTCAAAGAGGAAACTATGAAAATCCCAGACAGAGCACAGACAGTTGGCTTTCCCTCTCATTTTCATTGGCAATACTGAAGCTAACCATTTCAACCGCTGTTCCATTACTTTCAACTTCTTTTATGTTTCTTTTAGTTTGCTATTGAAACCTTTTATCCTTAAACTTATAAATGCTAATTATTTTAAATGTTTATACATTACTTTTAGCATTAAGTCACTTCTTCAACTGTTTATCCATTACTTTAAGTAGTTAATTTGTTGATATGAACCGTTCATCATTACTTTTATGTAATTATATACCGTAAAACTTCATTTAGTAGCCCAGGCTATTATTTGAACTCAACAGGCCTATATTTGGGACACAATATATGGGAAAGGCCTTTAATTCCTTTCATACAAAACTGTTTCTCTGTTGCTGGCGTTTATTTGTCAAAATGTGTAGCCACAAGGGGCTAGTAAAAGGGGACCAGGCCTTTAATTGGGACTATGCTTTTAACTGAAGTTTTACAGTAAATCCATACTTTTAGCTATTACTATTTAGCTACTCATTACTTCGACAGTTTATCCATTACTCTCAGCTGAATCTCAGATCTCATCAGTTTTTGGTCTGACGATGATGTGCTGCAATGTGTTTACAGTGATACGTTCAGCTAACAATTTGAACCATACATCCATATTTTAAGCTAACTATTTCATGTGTTCATCCAATAGTCAAGTCAAGTAGAACTTTGCATAAGTGCATAAGTACAAAATAAAAAAGCTGACCCATATCAACTGTTTATCTGGTGCTTTTATAAGTTTTTTAAACTATATAAATTGATATTCATACTTTTAGTAATATCAACTATTTATGCATTACTTTAACCTTTTAACTATTTCAACCTCTCTGCTCTCTTGCAAACTAGTTTTTACAAGCTCTCCGTTGCAACAGGTGGTACAGCTGACTCAGGCAGGCTGTTTATTTCCTCCATATGCAGATTTTTTTTCCCACTTTTAATTTTTTGGCTGAGTTAAGTTTAACTGAGTTACTCTGTGGGGTATAAAATACACTATGCAGAAAAGCAAAGTTAACTGAGGATGAACTGCTCTTAAATGATGGATTATGGTAATGACCATGAGACCTCCATAAAATATAAATGTTGATACATTGGACCTGCCTGCGGCATTGCACCAGCACTCAACAAAATCATATAATTCCATACAGCACACTTATTAAAATAGGAATATCACTGAGTGTAGAAAGGGAATTGATCTCAAGAGAGGTGAATGACTCACAGCAGAGTCGGGAGAGCTGCTTGGGTCAAAGGGAGCAGCTGCAGAAAACAAAGTGTTAAAGAAGCAGATGCAATGGGAGGAGAATCCATCTTGTCTCGCCACTGAGTCACTGTGCTGGCATGATAAAGGCAGTGGAAAAAAGATGGGATGCAAACAGGCGTCCATCTGAGCCTCCACACAAAATCAAATATGTGCACATGCACTGCATAAACAAAAAACCTGGATGTGGAAATGTCATGGGAATATAAATGTCTGTGGGATTTTATTTTTCTCATTGCTTCAGAGAAGCATGAAAAAAAACCTCAGAAATGTGTTTGCCATCGTCAGAGGCGTGAAGTTTATGTTCTGCTGCATGTTTACCTCTACTGAACGTCAAACGCCCCTGTTATTTTCAAAAATACAGTAAAACAGAGCTTGCAGGTACATACTGCTGTCTTGAATAAAATATTACATCATTTTAAAATCCTGTGATGTGTTTTCTCCCCAACACAACTTTATTATGCCAGTCGTTGCAGCTAAAATAGCTCCATTCTGACAAAACTCAATATGAAGTGATCATTGCCCTTGAATTTGCTTCTACACTTACACCAAAGTGAAGGATAAAGTGAAGACACTACAGTTTAGTGCAATAATCAGCTGCACAATAAAGCAAGTAGGAGAAAAACTACCTGTCCAACATGATGTATTATGTTAGTCAAAGGGAGAGAATCTGTGAGCTGTTGATTGTTGGAAACTGTCGGAGGTGCATATGAATTCCAGGAGTTAAAACATGCAGCAAAATAGATTAAAGTAGACTTTTGCTGTGGAAAATGCACTCCAGTTGATGTTTTTATGTACACTTATAGCAACAGGGAAGTAATAAATGAATATCGTCTTTTAAGACAGGGGTCACTGATCAGTTTTTCTCTCCTAGTGAAAATTCAAGAGAATAAAAATCTCTGGTATCTTCCCATCAATACATTTTAACTATATGCACTGCAAAGCTGAGCAACGTGCTCATCACTCTCTTCTCCCTTGTGCCTAGCAGCATACTGCTCTGCATGTTTAGTAGAGCAATGCAACTTGAGATTGCATATACTTAAGTACGGCACCTTTCCCCTTGAAAATGATGCAGGAAGTATGCAAAAGTATGAAAAAGAAAAAATCAATTGTCAACCTCTTTTGAAACTGTCTTCCAGTCCAACATTTGATTTAAGTTTAGAGAGAGAGAGATTCTGGTGTCAGGCATCTGGTGCGCTGCAGTAAATCAGAGAGGTGTTTATGTTTACAAGCTGCATAGTTTAGGCGCAGCTTGTGAAATAAAGAGCCAGTTTTTACGCCACAAATTTGCAGCCTTGCTAGACAATTAAATGATAACACTAAAGTGTGACACGTGAAAAATTAACTTTTGGACAAAGCAAGTGGCACAGGGAAGGTCATATCCTGTATATACTTGGGACCTAAGAAAATTTCCCTGCAGCAAGACTGTTGGTTTGTTGGTTCACAACAAATGCTCTTCACATTCAGTGGAATATGTGATTAATGCTAATTATAATACTCCCCTTACTATTCAAATGTGAACAAAATGCCCCCTAATATACTGATATATATATATATATATATATATATATATATAAAATTGCTATGCTTCCTCAGGCAACCATACACCGTGGTCTGAAATAATTATTAGCTAACGTAATAATACAACTTAAGAAACGTATTACTATAATAACTATTATTAAACTTATTATTACTGCTGGTTCTAGTATTTCGATGTACTGCAGTTCTACATGTGGTTTATGCAAAGTAGTGTTTCCATACCCCTGAAGAAGCTGTTGTTTGACTGCTCTGGGTATAATCAATGTACCTGTACTGTACTTTCTATTTCATTAATTTCAACTGTATTAAAAAGTGGAAAATATCACTGTCCACTGTTACAGTTTTGTAAACTGTCACAAAATCATATTACAGTATGTCACTTGAATGTCATGTCATAAAAAGTCATGGTATGAAGTGTTTTAATGTGTTAAAATAGTCAATTTAGCTATTAAGCTTCTAACAATTTCTCCGCGGGGGATTTCAATCAGTCATTTATTTGTCACATGGAATTATACAAGGTACAACTTCAGTGAAATGTGATCCCATCAGCTCCTTTAGCTTGTGCACTGTAATTTCGTCCTTTTTTTTTTACGTCTTCTTATATTGCTGGCCGCTGCCTCATAATCATTTTCGGATGGTCCTGGTAATCCATGGTTTCTGGTAGTCCAACGCCTTAAGTGTTAACACATTCTGACCTCAACAAGATGGCCACGAGGGCTGAACTCTGGCAGCACCACACTGTAGCCGCCTCGGAATGGTAATAGCAGTGATCCACAGCTGAAACAGGACAGCACCTCACAATCCCACCATCACACCAGTCCTTATTCAGTGTAAAGCACACACTTCCTCACCTTCTCTTGCCAGAGTGCTCTACTCTGTCAGATCGGCATCTAGAAGAAGAGTCACCTGGTTGAATGGCGCTGTCCAGGATTTAGCTAAGTTTCGGTGAATCAATGGATATTACAGTTCCTGATATTTCGTTTGAAACTGATGCGTCATGGAGGTTGTCCAGTTTATTTTCCAAGACCTACACAATGGCTAGCAGGATGTTAGTTCAGCTGGCAGCCATCTTCTCCATCATTTCCTTGATGGTTACTGATGTTTACAATTGAAAACCTCAACCTTCCTAGCTAGCGGAAGTAGCAGGAGGAGAGTTTACAGACTGATGAGTTGATTTCCGCATCCTGATGAGTGACTTGCAGCCACTGCGACTAGAAGCGTCTGCGCCTACGTCATCATAGTCATCCCCCAGACCCCTGGAGGGCTGGGTCGCAGAAGGTGTGGGTTGAAAATGGTCCCCCGCTCTCAATTTTTTATAGCTGATTACGGCCCTGGGTTAATGATTTAGATGCGTATGTACAAATTCCTAAACAGTTCTTGTTTTTTAACCTAGAACTCAGGAGCTAACATGGGCTGGTATCCCTGCAGAGTTGTATTACATGAAAACTACAGACTAAATCTGGGGACATTTGGGGGTTGAAAAACACAGAAAAAAGAGAGATCCGTAATTAATGCAGAGGGGGTAAGCACATGCAAACTCGACAGATCTTAAGGAAGCACGTCTAGGACCTTTTTCCTTAAAAAAAAAAAAAAAAAAATTAAACCAGCGTGCTGCCCCCGCTTTGGTGATCTGTCCTGTTATTTGACAAAACTAGACTCAGTGGTGATGCCCCACAGCAACCCCACCTCGGTACATCAGAGACTCTTGTTATCTAATCAGCCACAGGACATCAGCACTATTTTTCTTAAAACTGGCAGGCAAAGCAAATTCAATTTGTACAGCGCTGCATCAACAACACATGGATTTGTTCACATGAGTAACTTGTTTGTTGTGCGAATGTGAACTAGAACCCCTCAGAGACAGCAACATCATGTTTGCAAGACCATCCTTATTAGCTTGTTTGCATTCACAGCCCATCCCAAGTGGCAGCTAAAGCGAGAGATGCTGTCAGGCAGCCTGGCGTGATATGCAGCCTCGTCAGCAGATATACTGTACACAAGAAGGCAGCCAGACTGTCTGGTCCCTCACAACTATCACATGTGATAGCTGGAAAAGAATATCATACTTATTATATACTGGAAGCCAGCTGAATTCTGTCCACTCCACCAGTAGATGTGAGTAAGTGTGCCTCAGAAGTACAGTAGACCACAGAGAGCTCCTACTGTGTAAGCTGCAGAAGTAGGATATTAAAGTTATACATCCACTTCCTGCAGGGATTAACTACGGGTTTGTAGGCACAGAACTGCATAATTGCTAACATAAAAAGTGCCGTCTCATAAAGTTGGAAATGTTCCCGAAATGTGACAGCTCCCGGTGTGAAGGTATGCCACTAAATGACACTAACCTTCTCTCTGAGATGCAAGCAGATGTCCTGCTGGTGCTGGCGGACTCTGTGGAGCTCCAGCTCCTCCTGGTGGGCATGTCTGGCCTCCTGCAGGGTGACCAGGGCTCTGGCCAGCAGCTCTTCCTGGTCCCGCTGACACTGCTGGGTCACTACTCTCAGCTGTGTCTGGGTGAAACGCTGCCAGTCCCACAGACGTTCATGCTCTATCTGGAGAAGGCAGTATTTGCACGAGATAGAGTGAGACAAAATCATGACTGACCGTCTTTGTTGGTCCAGTGTATTAGCTATTTTCATAAGCATTAAAGGTCCAGTGTGTAGGACTTAGTGGCATCTAGCAGTGAGGTTACAAGGACTGAAACTTCTCCTGTGTGCCAAGCATGTAGGGAAACTAGGGTGGCCTACGCTAAAAGTGTTTGGTTTGTCTATTCTGAGCTACTGTAGAAGAACACGGTGGACTCCATGGGGGAGGACCTGCTCCATATATAAATGGCTCATTCTAAGGTAACAAAAACAGGATTCTTAATTTCAGGTGATTACAAAACAAATGAAAACAGTTATGAATACTGAATATAATTTCTGCCAATAGATTACCCTAAATCCTACACACTGGACCTTTAATCAAAAATCATCTCCTAAAAGAAAAATTGAAGGATGAATATGAAGAACACGGTGTGCAAGATTGAAGTACCGCAGCTCACAAGGCAACACTGCTGTATTATACACAGTGTTGTGCAGAACTGATGACACGCAAACAGATATCAACAAACACCTCTACATGATATACTGTCTATAATAATGGCAGCAGGACCATAGGGAAAACTCTGTGTCAGATCTGGCTCTGCATAGTGTATAAAATGGTCCCTCTCTCCTGTCTGTGAAATGTCCTGAAGGAAAACAGTTCCTTTCTGTGTGAGGGCTGCCTGTAGCTATTCATCATTGTGTCAGCGCTCACAGAGGCTGCATCACTTGGCTGCTTCATTGGAACAGAGGGAATGATATTCATCTATGGGCTAATAGCGGCTAACTGACGGTGGGAAGGCATTAGACGGCTGACTGGTTTTATTGAAAATGAGTGAGCTGACAGACCTGCCAACGGAACAGAAGTGCCAGAGGCAGTCGAGCAAATCCTGTTTATTAATGCACAACTTTAGAACTTGAGGAAGATCCACCCTCTGTTCTTCACTTTCTCTTGCCCTCTCCTTCACCACCCTCGCCTTCCTTGTGCTGCTGTGAGCGAGCGTAAACACATTTATGTGTGCATATACAAGCTCGCGTGTTCACACTTGTCATGCGATGTATGCTCGTATGGACTTTATCCAACACAATTAGATACAGCATGTATGTGAAACCATCCGCCGCACTGTGTCTGCAGTGCACACTTAAAGTGGCACAACATTTAGTTTAGCTACTGCATCCACATTCCCTCTGCGGAGTGCTGTCTCCACAAGGACTGAGCCACACAAAGGAGAAAATAAAACTGGCTGCACAGATAAAGTCAGAGAAGGTAAGGAGTATAAATGATTCCTGCTATTGCCATGGAACATTATGAGAGCATTACTATGAAATCCTGCTAGCACTCAGTTGGCCTTCAACTAGTTATGAGAGAACATCAAAGAGCAAGTCATAATAGACAATAAAGAGCTCCATCCAGCAGAGGGGGGTGTCTGCTCTGAGCTAGCTAGAAACTGAGACTACTTCAACTACAGGTCAACTAAAGGAGCACAGAAAACATGGCTACATACGTCTACGTGCAGAATAAAAAGACGTGATATGTACTATATGTCAGAAATACTGCTGTGAGCATAGGCATAGATTGTAGAGTGGGACACAGGGGACATGTCCTCCTTGACATGTACATTGCCTCTCCCACCTCCAATAAAAACACTGAAGTAGCAGAGAAGCAGAGGACTTCTTATTTCGATGAAATCTCAGACATTTTCACCATAAAATTATGCAGAAAAGGCACAAATTGGTGCATACAAATTCACCAGAATGTGGGAAATTAGGTACTTGATGCCCAAACCCCTAAACCCCCTCTTATATGTGCCTCCCCTACCCAACCCTTTGCTGTAAGAACATATTTTGTGATGGGATTAAGAGAGATAAGTAAGTAAATGCAACTAATGCAGCTCTCTGCTCTATTTTCCTTTGGATATTTCTCTGCAAGATGAAAGAGGAGAAACTTAAGTGACAATCTCACAAAAGCCATATTTTTAAGTAAAATCCCTAAAAATGGCACCCTCTCAAACCGTTCCTCTCGATCTTACCCCCCAAAATGGAAGAATGTACAAAACAGTGGATTCTTCGAGCAATCTGAAGGGAATATGGGAGCTGATTTATCACCATGGCTCTTAAATTGTTACACCGCACAAACCCTTTAACTGTGGCAATATGTCTCACCTGGTACCTGGCAATAAAACAGAGCTGCTGTATTGTGCATTAGAATTAAGGTAAGACTGACAGGAGCAACAGAAAATGATGCTTTCATCCTGAAAAGATTGCACGCAATTGGATGTAAATGGCAGGTGGGAAAAATATTAAGGCTCGAAACGAAGCAGGCTTTAGGTGAAAAACAAACATAAGAAAGGCTTGGACTTTGAGTCCATAGAAACCTATATATATTCAACCTATATGTTTGTTAGAACAATGGGAATTATTTTACAAGGAAAATATCTGCCCAGAGCAGACTGCTGCTAAACAGACAGGGTTCTAATGAAGCCAAAAATGTACAGGTGCAGAGCTCACTGCAAATAGGGGACCATCCTTTGAGCTCACTGGATACTAATCAATATCATACTTGTTCATTTATGATACAGAAAATGCCAAGAAAGCTTGTATCAAATCAACATATTTTTTTTTCCCAAACACTGATATCAGGATAGCATTCATGCACTTAATCAGTGGGGTTTCAGCAACTCAATCTGTAGTTCACACTGATTATCCATTGCACGCAAGCCAGCTTAATTATGACTAATAGCTGAATTAGGTGGAGTAAGCACTACATCAACTCTGGGTCTGTTTCTGAGGAAGTGAAAGACTGTTGAGAAATACATCTCTCCTTCTTACACCAACCCCCCCAGCCCCCCAAAGGCTGAACGATCACAGCTCTAAATGCAGCACCCAGCTGGAACTGATATGAGAACAGGTCTCTGGGTGCGGGTGAGGGAGGAGAGCGCGGCTGGCGGTTGTCATGGTGATGCTAGGCGGTGGCGTGAGCGAGTTGTCCACAGTGGGTGACATGGCACATCCTGCAGTGTGCTGAGCGGCTCATTGTCCAGGCTTATCTGTGTGTCTCTCTCAGTACAGACTACAGAGCTACATTGATCAGGGAGCCTGGGACTCACACTGCAGGGATGCTTCAGACTGGGGAAGGGGGTTACAGTTTAAGATGGGTGTGAGCGGAAGGGCAACAATATACAGTGTGTGCATGTATGTGTGTGTGTGTGTGTGTGTGTGGGTGTAGAGGGAAAAATTATAAAGGGTAGTTTATCCCACAGGCTAAATATACACAACCTCCAATGGCTCAGTGGTCAGCAGATCAGGCTGTGGCTGCACTAGGCGGCTTCAAGGTGTGAATGTTACTGTATGTATATTTGACGAAATACCCTGACAGTGATATTGTGACAATATTTCATAGTTGAGGATTGTTGCTTTCACAAAATATTTACACAAAGAAATTTTTGGTAAACAATGATCAGTAATGCGAAAATAAGTGGGTAACAAGAACTTTTAAGGCACGCGAGAAAAACAGTTTAAAAAAGTTTACTTTACAAATTCAAGGTAACACAGGATGAGTAAATGTCACACAAATGGTCATCTGGGGGGTGAAGTGTTCCTTTAAACATATGACCTGTGGCGGTTTTTATCATAGAATACAAGGCAAAAATGTGTGTTGTCACTGAGGTTTCTGGACCATTCCTGAATGTCCATGTTATTTAATGATGCAGTTAGGCTTAGGGTACTAAGTGGGTAAAAGCAAATAATAGAACAGCTAGAACAGTCTGGTAAGTTCAGAAAATTACATCAATTTACTGTAATTCAGCCTTTAAACCAGAAAAAGACAACACTTATGATATTATGTTAGCCCTGTGATAGTCTGGCAACCTGTCCAGGGTGTACCCCGCCTCTCGCCCAAGGTCAGCTGGGATAGGCTCCAGCCCCCCGCGACCCCTAACAGGATAAGCTGTTAACGAAAATGATGATATTATGACATCTAAAATCTAAGACAATATTTAGTGTCATATCATGATATCGGTATAATATGGATATATTACTCAACCCTACGATTATTTTCATTATCAGTTAATTTTCTCAATACTTTATTGATCAGAAAAGAGTGAAACATGTTCATCACAATGCTTTAAAATATCTTGTTTTGTTCCACCATCAGTTCAAAACCCAAAGGTATTACCTTTACTATCATCTAAAAGAAACTAACACAGGACATTTTTACATTTGAGAGCTTTAAACTTTGCTTCAAGCAACATTTTGGCTATTTTGCTTAAAACATAACCTTTTTTTTTCAAAGACATATCAGTAATTATCAGTACTTTTATATGTGTGTGTGTTCTGGTAGCTGGTGTGTGTATGCATTGTAAACAGCACTACAATGTTTCAGACACACAAGTGTGTGCATACCTGTGTATTCACTGGACATGCAAAGCAGCTCTTTTATTTGATAAACTTACTTGTTCTATTTAATTTGCAGCTAAATCAATTTTCTTTTCTTTTTTTTGACATATTTTGTCAAAGTACTGACCAGTTCCTGTCGAGTTTTCTCAGGAAACAGTCTTTGCAGCATGTCCATGTAGAGCGCTCTGTGGTTGGGAATGTCATGAGTGTACTGAGACAAGGTGAACAGGAAACGTTCATGGTCATCTGCACACCAGCCACAACACCTGAAACAGATTCCAACCAAGAAAACACATGATCATAAAACAAAATAAATACCACTATGTCACTTTGTGTTCCCCTTCCTTCATATCACTTCACTTCCAAAGGGTACATATTGATAAATTGCACACTACTCATACTGAGCCAACGGTGCTTGCTACAACACTGAGCTGAGCTGTCACCCGAAGACCATAATGGTGCTATATAGAGACAGACCATATGGAAATAAAAATCAAGAGCCATTGATATAATCAACCTCCTGGTGAAGAAGACACTCTGCGGAGTGAAGTGGCTGTGCCTCTATATGCTGTTGATGTCCTGCTGAGTTTCTAATCTTTCATCGTCATCTGCCCAGCTACACTGGAGCTCTGCCTATACTTGTATTTATCAAAATGGATGGCTGAGAATCATTAAAAGCCTATTTCTGTTCAGACTGAGTGAGATATTGAAGGCAGAGTCGTTATACACGTATTCCATATTAGCTGCAAAAATCACCACAATTTTCTCATTCGATCGATGTGTAAGCACTTAGAATTATGAAAAAGAAGCAAAGCTGAACTTTAGTTGTCCTCAGGCCATACCTGTCAGTGCTCTGCAGTTGATCTTGGAGAGTCTGCAGCCTGCTCTTGCACCTTTCTGACAGGGAATGGAAGGCCTGGATCAGGGAGTCCTTCAGCTCTGGGTAAGGGCAGTCTGAACCCAGAACCTCCTCTGGAATGTTTTCTATGATCGCCAGATTATCTGAAGTAAGATATTTCTGTGGAGGACATTATGACCTTCTTTGAGATATATGGTGAAATATTTAGATATTTGCTTTGATGACACACTGAAGCGATCACTTTTTAAGCTCGGTGCAAGCCATAATACAGAGTGGAATTTGATTTTGCTGAAACAGAGGGATATCTAGAACCAGCAGTGAGAAACTTACCTCTAAGCCAAGGCCAATGATCTCCTCCTCCAAAGCCAGGTACTCTGCATGAAGTTTTGCAGTTATGTCATCTTGCTGGTCTTTCACAAAGTTTATCTGGTGATTCAAGGATAAAAACAACAGATGACACTATCCTAAATACAGGCTTGACAACAAGCATGACAGCAGCAGTTTGACCTTATTTTGCCCAGGGAAACCAAACTGGCAGTATGAACTGTCACTACACTATCAAATGGACTAAATCGTTCCACGTCTTGCCTCCAAGAATTTCTCTAATATCAATAACGCTCTGAGAAAAGAACTCTCTTCTTCTTCTTCTTACAGCTTAAACAAAGTTGTGACTGGAGAGCGGACTCAAGAGATCACAGCTATCGGCTGTAATATTTTTTCCCTTTCGCTACGCCAAGTCTGCTCAAATCAGCAGCACCAGCTGAACTGAGGTTCCCTCTGTTCTCTCAGATGTCTAGATTCAGAAACATTTATCATCAGAAAGATTCGGTAATAGCAAGTAATCAGTAACTGCTTATTTCCCAAGATGCTAGATATCAGAAGGAGGAAAACAGCTAGTTAGAAATGGAGACGATGCTTATCAAATAATTAGGCCTGGTTCTCTGTTTCAAAACGGGAACACAGACATTACAATTAAAATGGAAGTATTTCTATTGATACAAATAGCTGTATTGTATGGTAACAATTTGCAGGAACAGACACATCAAATTCATAGATGTGCTTCATGTTTTGATTACTGACATCTCTGCAGTATGGTGCAGTGCAACGCTTAAAAATATCGAGATATATTTGTTTTCCAGCCACATTTCCCATCTCTACAATTTTGTTATACAATGAGAGGAATGAGTGATGGACTTTATATGCACACAGGTGCTATGAGACTGGGTGGGACTTGTGAATGATGGGGACTGCTTCTGTAAATTAAAAGAATATACAGTACATCAATAACATAAAGATAAAAGAAATAGACGGTATCAGGATGGATTGATGGATGGACAAGATGAGATGGGAATCAAGAACCAGTTCCAGCTGAGATGGATTCTCAATTTGGAGATGACTCCAAATTGTCTTATCCATCGTAAATGTTTGCCTTTGAGTCTATCAATTCCTTTGATCAATGCTGCCATGGTTTTCTGACAGTTGTTCATTTCATAATAGTGACTATGCTGCTGGAAACTTGCAACAAGAAGGAGTCATAGCGAACAGAAAGAAATGGTCCAACAGTGTAAGTGCTACTTCTAATGTCTGTAAAATGATCATTTCAATTAAGGGTGGAAACATCAACAATATGCTAAAACACTTTTCTTCATATCATGAGATTAAATTCCAGGAATGCTGTGTATTTGATGCTCTACACAAGAGTGCCACTGCTTCCCAACTGAGCAGTACGTCCATTAGCAAGGGTAAATATCCTATAATGATGCTGAAACCCTTTTTCCACACAAAAAAAATGATCAGGAATTAATAAAGGAATCAGACGAGTCAGACCAGTGAGTAGAAATAATAATGTCATTGGTATCAATGAAATCTTATCAATTCCCATCCCTGTGTGATCTCAGCTTTTTCTGTCTAGTTGATAACCTGCAAAAAATTACTAATAAAGGAGAAATACTTATAATTGATAGAAATAAAAAGGTGCAATTCTCATGGCATGGGGTAAATTATTTTATATTTACTCTTTTATTGTGCCTTTTGATTCATTTTTATAAAGTAACACTTCACATTATGCTAATTTCCTGCACTAATTGGTTATCATTTCATTTATTATTATACAGGAAAAGATTAAAAGTAACTTTAAATGTACTGAACTGTCCTGATTCGGTTAAAACTGGTTTACAGCCGCTTCTTGTTCTGCATCACAAAGAAACAGCATCAAATTACATAGAAAAATAAAAACTGCAACAATCAACAGAGACAAGACAAGAACAAAACATAAACAGCTAGACACAGATTTAAAAACCCTCTGGGATGGAAGTATAATTGTATTTCACCTGGAAAACTAAAAAGGATCTCTCTCTGATTTGTTTGTGAGTCAGACAGTGAAGTAGCATGGTGAAATAAGAAATATAAAAAACAGACAAAAGACATGAAAAAAAGAAAGACACAAAAAACAAAGTAGCTGTGCGTGTGTGTGCGTGTGTGTGTGTGTGTGTGTGTGTGCGTGTGTGCGTATGTGTGTGTGTGTGTGTGTGTGTGCGTGGGCGGGGGGGTTTGTCCCATTGTGCCAATGCAATCAGGTGGCTAGGGGCTGTGGGCCAGCAGGAGTAGAGGGGGTCATGGGAAAGAAACAAGCATGAGTGAGTAGCACAGAGGAGACAAAATGGCTGGCAGACGGTTCATTCCAAGTATAGTCTGTCTTTAAAGACCCCTGCTTACTCCGTAATCTCACCATTCATCTCTAGAGCTCGCAAAAAGCCTCTAAGAGTCAAAGGCAGACTTGGTGACTTAGGGACTGTGGATATCTAACAAACAAGAGATTCATGGACAGTGAATACGACTCTGTGTGCAAGCTGAGATCATTGTGTGAACAAGCAGGAGAATTTAAACTTTTGTTGGATGTGCAGGACAGACTGCTTCTACCTGCAGAGAGTGTGAACACAGCTAAGATTCATCACTGAGGGCTCTGAGCAAACTGATGGGATAAAATACTCCCAAATGGTTCACTAACAGCCGAGGACATGAGCTGTAAGATGCAAGTATTCTCAAAAGCTGAACCATTTTTTTTAAACAGGTGCAGCAAAAGACTTTATACATCTTTTTCTGTGAGATAGCTTTAGAAATCTTGCCATTCTGCTAGCTTTCTACAAATTAAACTATTTTATCAAAGTCACTGTGGACATCCAGACATGTCTTTATTTCATATCACACAGATACCTGCTGTATTACTTGTTCCCAGTTTGATCGATGGGCGCTGAGCTGCTGATGTTGTACTTCACCCAGTCTGAAGCACAGGTCATCCTTGAGCTGATGAACAGGCTCCACCGTGGCTATTCTGAATGCCTCCCGCTCCCTGTCTAAGAGCAGACCTAAATCCCAACACAGACATACAAGGACACATCTTAGTATAGTGCTTATAAACAGCAGAGATTGATGGAGATACAGTCAGCAATATTCTTTTAAAAAGGTTAGATTTGTTTACCATAATCTTGAAGAGAGAAGATGGCAGTATCTGTTCTATTGTTTGGCCTGATCTGCTCTAGAAAATCATGGATGTCATTCTCAGCTTTTTCCCTGTTTAATGAGAGAAAGTGAAAGCCATGTTAAATACAAGTACATCAGTTAATCTAGCCAACAATTAACATTAACATAACACAACATTAGATAACCTGTTAAGACAGCAAGGTTATGTCACTTGGTTCAAATGTTTGCTGGGGCAAAAGGGGGAAAAACCCCTCATAACACTGGGCATTTATATACCTAACATTAGCCAGAAGTGTTGTAGAGCTAACATAAGATACCAAGATATTGCCAAAACTTTTGGTCGTCCTAGCCCATATGCAACTGACAAAAAAGAACTTGAAACCTGAAACATTTGAGTTTGGTTTCCCTGTTTGTTTGCTCCCCACCAGATCACCATCGAATGGAACAATCAATGGATTAATTTTCCAAGACAATAATGCAGCTATAAGTTGCCATAACCTTCTTCTTATTTAATAAATAGTGGTGGAAGAAGTACTCTACAGGTGTGCATTCATATTTCAATCAGGTAAAAGTAGATAAGCATCAAAATATATTTATAGTGCCAATAACAATACATCATCAATTGTCGATTACATCTTGTATGAATAATCTGAATCAGCAAACTGACTAAAACTGTGAAATTAATGTAGTAAAGTAGAAGTATGAAGTAACATTAAAGGGACAGTCCACCCCAAAATCAAAAATACTTATCCTCCTCAATACCTATAGTGCTGTTTATCAGTCTAGATTGTTTTTTGTATGCCTCTTTAGTACAATGGAGCTAGATAACACTCAGCTTGTGGTGCTCAAAGTGCACCAAGCACCACTAAGCTAGCTAACATTACAGCTCAGCTGAGGAGGACACCATTAATGTTGACATCTCACACTGTCATGAGCATGAGCCTCTCATCCATGAGTAGATGCACACTTCCTTTTGTGCAGTGATGCAGTTGGAGGGTGTAATTCGGCAGAAAAAATACATCGTTTTTAAATGAAACTGCTCACAACAAGGTCTGTGGATTATCTTGAGTAACCGGGTCATGATTTCTGGAAAGAGACATTGCTGTTGAGTTTTTCATATGTATTTTTTTGGCGCTTTGAGCACCACAAGCTGAGTGCCATCTAGTTCCATTATACTGGACAGAGGGCAGACATCTCGACGGCCGATATCTCCAACACTCAGCAACTCACACCAAGACAATCTACACTAATAAAAAGCACTACAGGTAAGAGAAAAAATGTGTATTGTTGATTTTGGGGAGAACTGTCCCTTTAAATTGAATAACATAAATAAAGTACTGGTGCCTCAAAACTGTACTTGAGTACAGTACTTAAATAAATGTATTTAATGACTTTCCATCACTGCTATGATTCATTTTTGGAGATACGAGGGTATGTTTGGGACAAGATGTACCTGACTATCACACATTATCTCAGATTTGACTGGAAAAATCTTTCCCAAACATTGGGGACATAATATCTTGTTGCTGTGGGCAGTATCACACTAACAGGCCTATGGAGGATGCTACAGTGATTGTTTACTTCTTACTAACTGGCCCGGGGGTTGACATGATTGTGACTAAAGAAGGTAACCATAGAGATATGCTTGCCAGTTTTACCATTTGACAAGGTGGCTTTTGAATCCCATGGTATTTTAACTAGATATATGCGTGGAGAGTTGCAAGCAGTGGCACATCTTTATGACTAGGCTCATTACTGAGGCTCACGCTTGTGTACATCATTAACCTTGGGTGGCTCAGACACAGTCATTACGCAGCCAAACAAGCTGCACCCCAGAGCTAGCGCTGCCCTTCTCACTTCACAAGGCATGACACCGCTGGGGCCCCAGCCCCACACTTCTGCCTCAGCACGCTGAGGGAGAGTGTTTCTCCATTCAGTGTACTCCTCTGTCCCCACACAGCTCAAAGCCCCCACTTCTCTCTGTTTCTCACCCTTTAATTCAATGTCATCGCTGCAAGAAAATCAGCTTAAATCTCCCTCCTCTACTCCTCTTGTTTTCTCCCTGATACATTTTTCTCTTTGGGCTTACTTTTGTACCCCCTCTTTACACCCTATTTTTTCATGCAGGGTCCTGTCTGGGCTCAATGGAGCTTAAGTGGAACGGTTGCGTGGGGTAATAGCAGATCCAGAAAACTGCAGCAGATAATGACAGGGAGTAATAGGGGGCTCTTACTCAGCCTTTTGCAGCCTGGGGCACTCTCTGCTCCACACCTGTCTGTGCTGCCGTAATATGGAGCTCTCCTTGGTTGCCTTGGCTGCACAACGAGTCTTCTGAATCTACAAGAGAAGGTTTAATGCACAGCAGGAATCAACCCTGGGACTGGAATAAGCACCGAAAAAAAAAAAAAAAAACCCGCCAGAGTGTTTGCTTTTAAATACACTTAAGCCATGACATTTATTTCCTCCTACAAGTAATTGACTTCATCTGGACAAACCTGAATCTGGGGTGTTTTAATGCATCAATTATCTGGACCATTTTATAACAGCAGAACAGCAGAACAACTTCGAGGTGAATAAATCATGATGTTGCAAGGAGGGTGAAACATAAAATAGGTAATTTTTGTATGCTATAGTCAAAGATAAGTTCCCTTCCTCTCTGCACATTAGGGATATTTTTATACAGGCAATTTCTTCAGCCTTTATTACCGTTATTGTGTCTGCGAGAGGCTCATAAACTCAGGTAGTTCAACCGAAGCAGTATCACTGTTAAAGCATGAAAGAAAAATAAACAGCGGCAAATTAAAATAATCAAGTAGAAAACATGCGTGACATGCATGAGGCATGTTGTGACGCGAGAAGGGAGAACGAAGTCTTAATCTACTCTCATTTGTTTTCTTTTTTCATCATGAGAGAACAAGGCCCTCGTTCAGAGCGCTCTCCGTGCAACGATTCATTGTCGTCTATCAGTGTTTCTATACACAGGCCACTGGCTCAGATAATTGTACAAAATAATATCTCAAATAACTTATATGTGGGTACAATCTATTTCATATTAATAGCAAATCAAAAGGAGCTGTAGTGTTGATTTATGTCATGACTGTCTATCCGCGTGTCAAGTTGCTCCTGCTGTTGTGGTTTGACTGTATATATTTACCCTCAGGGTGACGTCCATTTTACAGTTATTGGAATGTACAGCGTTCAATCTGAAACTAGTGCTGCTCTGAAAGAAAAAGGCCAAATTGAGGTCATCACATGCCTCCTCCAGGCCATGTATCGTAGGTGATCTTAATTTGCATTGGCTGCCTAATAAGCTCAGCTGGACTACAAAAACTGTGCCCAGAGCTGCACTTCCACCAGCTGATTTCTGGTCGAACTGCCGAATACCCATTTTTATTAATCTTATATTAAGTATTAAACCACAGTGTCCAGTCAGATTCTCATTTCCACCATTTTAATGGGTATTGCTTTATCATTTGTATCAAACTGGTTTAGAGAAAATGTATGCCTCTATTTCTTATATTCATATCTTTGCCACTTCAAATTATAATTCACATTTTCAAGCATTTGACACCATTTTATATCTCCTTTATGTCTCATCTTTTAATGAGGCGCTTGAAGATTTACAGTCTGATTTTCTCCGATTATCTATTTTGCGTCAGTCATAACCTTGACACTGATAAAACAAAACGTGGTATTTTCAAGATGCCTGACATAACACTTCAGGGTTCTTAAATTGAAAAGGCAGCGTTTAAAGACTAGTTAAAAGACTACAGTAGAGTAAGAAATCATGTCTGTACTTGATTATGGAGATATTGTGTAAATAAATGCGTGTGATTTACACAATACCCGCTTTCCCCCTTTTTCATGGCAGACATTTTGGATTGTAATAGTCAGAAAAGCAAGTGGCTTCGCTCTATTGTTCACTTGTTTATTGCTCCCTGCCGAGGTGTGCACTCAAGTCACATGACTAGGACTTAAGTCAGACGCGAGTCACAAATTTGATTACTTAAGACTCGACTTGGCCAAATCAAAAAAAAGACTTCCAACTCAACTTGGACTTTTACACCAATAACTCTTGACTTCACTTGTACTTGAGCCTTTTGACTATGTGATATCTTCCCTTAAGCCCAAAGATTACTAAGTATGTTTTTTAAAATACCTCCCACAAATCAATTCATTTCCCTTCATTTTGTCAATCTACTAACAATCTATTAACGCTATTCATTCCTGGCAAGTCCCCACACAAATCTCCAAATTATCCACTTTGCTTTGAAGGAGAGAGCCATCAAGGTCGAAGGTTATGTTACTAAGTTTCAGTTAGAGAAACCAAAGATAATTTTGTTCTCCTACAACAACCATGTGGTGGTCAACTAAAAATGAATTGCAGCATGCAAAACGTGCTGGTTTAAAATAACAGGCTTCCAACTTTGTTTAACATTTAAAGTTGCACAAAGAACAATTAGTCGAGGCTAATATTAACATAGTTGGCGAGCTAATGCTAAGCTAACATTAATACTCTGTTGTTTAAATGCCATTACATTTAGTGAAAAGTGCATTATGACTTCTTTAGGACAAGAAAACTCAAAGTTTGGGACTTGGGACTTGACTTAGGACTTGCAAAACAATGACTTGGTCCCACCTCTGGCTCCCTGTATAATAGTCAGTCAGTAGAATACTCTATAGAAAACAATAAACATCAAATTATTTTGCATCATCACTGACAGTTGTAGTGTCTTCCGACTGTTGATTTTTACATCTATAGGAAGCTGCACAGTGCATTGTGGGACCATAGCAGGAAGCAGTGGACCTGGCATGGACACTGTGTGTTTTTGTTTCATTGTGGGATTTTTTCGGGACACTATATCATACATACTGTAGATTTCTGACTCAGAGTTTGCACACTCAAATAAAATAGTGGTGGGTAAATACAGTGCACTGTATAGCAAATAGAGAATCATTTCGCTCACAACTCAAGACCCTGAAACTGCAGCAGCTAAATGGAATTCATCCATAATTCATTTCATTATTTACACCTGTGCTTTTCCTATTGTGACATGTCAAAATGTATTCCTTGGAAAATGCCTTTTGTAACTCCATGAAAAGGTGGGATAGTCCTCTTTAACGGAATTGAAGGAAAAACATTTTTATATGTTTTTGTACAGTACTGCTGAGAAAAAAATTGTATCAAGAGGCAAAAATTCTAAGGTTTCATTATCTCCGCACTAACGCTGCTGGTCCTTTCTTGGAGAGCAAAAAAATGATCCCATGCTTGAGGCGACTCCTGGTCATTTATTTACCCTGTCACATCACCATTGGGAGATGCTCAGAAAGCCTGCCTTTCAGCAGGGCAACATAGCCGGTCTTATCTAGGTTATGCAGAACGCTGGGTTGAAGGAGCCACAGGCAACCATAATGATACTAAAAAGCTTTTGCCACAGTTTACCAATTAAAACACCGCAGGTCTAACGGCCTTATCTCCATTGCCCCCAGCATTAACTTTTTGCTCCACTCAGAGTCGGATGACTATGAACTTCAAACAGTTTTATAGAAACCCTGGGCAGCCAAATGAATATTCATGAAACTGGCAATGCTATTGTGTACGGTAGTGATATTACTGCGCTGTTTCATGTTGTTGGACAAACTATAAAGGTTATGTAATGCCTGTTTTCATATGGAATTAAATCCCTTTACAGTATGCAGCTTGTAAGAGAGACGACAGAAAGGAAGACAAAAAGAAAAAAATTGTCCTATTTAATACTACTGGAGACCTGCTGTTTTATCACCTCACATTAAAATCAGGTTGTGTCAGTTCATGCTCTTCCTGTAGTGGGTAATGAGGATTGTCATTATCATGTATCATTGTGTTGTTGCACATTCTTCGTCATTGGCTGTTGAGTCACCATGTTAATAAATGTAACACAAATGGATTTTATAATAACTCTGTTGTTTTAAGCACAGGCATAGTATTGATGATACCTAAGATTTACCTTTAATCCAATTAGATCAGACTCCAGGCGTTTGGCATCAACAATGGCCTGTAGTCTTTTGTATTCAGCCGGTTTGTACTTCGAGCTGCCAAGACCATTTTTCATCCGCAGTGTCAGTTTTTCTGCATGGATGAAAGCAAATGATATGGCTGAATTAGGATCATTGGAATTGTAGAAAAACTCATCACTTTTAATGTCTGAAGTAAAGTCTTTATGCTGACTTCAGCAAAGAAAGAAACGGAGGTAAAGACAGAGGAACAGCAGCAGCTGAGCACAAATAGATTGTATGGGTAATTTAGAAATGACTGCAAGAGGGTGAGGTGTGTGTGTCTGTGCGTGCGTGTGCGTGCGTGTGGGGGGTAGCAGGGAGCAAACTAACTGTGGCAGACAGTTTTTTTGAGGAGTTCAGCTGTGCCTCAAAGAGTCAGGCAGGTGAATAAACACAAGCAACGCTGCCACTGACAAAAGCATCAAAGACTTGACAGTACCTGGGGAATTCAACATGGGGACTTCAGGTCAAATCTGTTCAACAGATCAATGGGCCACTATGTCACAAGTCAGCAAGCTTTCAGTCCTGGTTTCTGCTGACTTACCCGTATCTTCTGCTCTGTAGGTTGTAATGAAAGTATGCAGATCCTTTCCACTCATAACTGCAGAGCTACAGTTGATGCACTACAGTGTCTGCAAAATAAAGACAAACGTGTATTTATGTGAAACAGTGTACGTTTCGACGGTCTGAATTGCAGAGGGTTACATGTGGGGTTCCGCAAGGGTCTGTACTGGGCCCTAAGCTTTTTATTTTGTATATTAATGACATTTGTGTTGTTTCCTGTAAACTTAACTGTGTACTATTTGCAGATGACACAAATTTATTTTGTTCTGGCAAAGACCTCAAGCATCTTGTGAATACAGTCATAACAGAACTCAAAAATATAAAGCGATGGTTTGATGTGAATAAATTATCTTTAAATTTAAACAAAACAAAATTTATTAGTTTTGGTAATCGTAAAATAAATCAAAGAGTGCAAATCACTATAAACAATGTGGAAGTGGAAAGAGTTTATGAAAACAAGTTTCTTGGAGTGATTGTTGATCACAAGCTGTGCTGGAAGCCACATATAAACTTTTTAAAGACCAAAATGTTAAAAGCCATTGCAATCCTGTATAAATGCAAAAATATCCTCACTGTGAACTCACTACAAATTCTGTACCAATCTCTAATGAAACCATATATTACTTACTGTGTTGAAGTTTGGGGGCACACATATCAAACAATCACAAACCCAATCTTCTTACTTCAAAAAAGAGCAATACGGATAATGAATAAAGCAGATTATAATGAACCAACCAACCAATTATACATAAAAACACATGAGTTAAAATTCAAAGAACTGGTCGACTTTAAAACTGCACAGCTTATGTATAAAATCAATAATCACATGCTCCCTGACTGTATTCAGAAGATGTTCAGGAAAAGACAAAGTCATTACAACCTCAGAGGGACAGGCGTGTTTACAAAGACAAAAATCAGAACAAACACTAAACAAAGATGTACAACTGTATCAGCGGTCAATCTATGGAATAATCTTGATAATGACTTGAAAATATGTAGTTCAATAAACACATTTAAGAAATTACTTAAAAATAGGATGATCAATTTGTATGGATTAGAATCATGAACACTAGTGTCTTCTATGTTGGACAACTGTGTTTGTATTTTGTTTGTTCGTTTTGGATGAAGTAGCAGAGTGAACACGAGTGTAAACTAATTTGTTTTTGTAAAAGGGGAGGAGTAATAAGCTATGCTTCAGCCTACACCCTTTTCGGTCAAGATCTGCTCATAACAAATGAAATTTGTGTTGAATATGAATATGAAACTTATTTGTTTATTCCTTTTTTTTCTCTCTCTTTTTTTTTACCCAAATGTATCTACAGTATTTACGTTTTCAACTGTGTAGATTTTGAGTTGTGTAAAATTGATGACCGAAATAAACAAACATAATAATAATTTTTTTTAAAAATACGTCCTGGGACACAAGACACATTAACACCAAGAAATATTCCGATAATAAAGTGAAATCATATCAAATCAATATCACTTTATGTGAAAAATACAGAGGTTGTGCACAAAATGAGGATAAAAGACAATATTTTATCTGTAGAGGTACCTGGCCTTAATGGGGTCATTCAAATGATGAACAGGAGACTATAAGCCAAAAGCAATGAAGCTCATCAAAAACTAAACTTTGCCATCAAGGTCTGCATGACATTGCTAGAAAACCCAGTGTACTCTCACAAGTTTTAGTGTTTGTTGTGACGGGACAGATGGTTCACCCAGTGTGATCAGATATACTGCTGGAACATCTCCATGTATTTGTTGTGGATTAAGCTTTGAAAAATTGTGGCCACACAGGCCTTGTGTCAGTTCAAATGTACAATGTGTAAAAGATTTGTGTGAAATATGCTGGAGCAGATGAATTTATAAGTGAAATTAAAACTGATGCTCTGTTCTGGATCCATTAAAGAGAATTAGGCCTCATTTTTGAAAAACAGAAGAAAATTATTGCCTTTCATTGTCTTTCATACATTAACAACAAATGACAAGGTATCACCAATGGTTAAGATTCAGGACATAGTAGTAGCCATGAATAGATTACAGAATAAGCCTATCGAGCACAAGCCAAGGGGCCTGAAGTGTCAGGGCCCCCACTGGCCTTCACCTGTGAAATATCACTCAAATTAACATTTACCGACCAGGTAGAGACTCGAAATGACTGCAAAAAAACTGCTACAAGACACAAAATAACTACAAAAATGAGCAAAACAAACCCAAAGAGAAACAACATGACAAAGAGACACAAAAATGCCACAAGGAGACACAGCATCACAAAAAACTGCATTAAGACTACAAAGATAAAAGATACAGTAAAAAAGAGGCAAAACCACAACAAAGTCTGTGTGTCTTGTGCCTATGTAGGGAGGTGGTGGGACCTTCTGCATATCTGTGCCCAGGGGGCCATTGTCTCATAATCCGTCCATGATAGTAGCCTAACATCAGCCACTGATTTTCTCAGGAAGATTTTCCATACTTGAGAGGGACATGTAGTATTAGCAAAAATACCCCAAATTCCTCAGTTACAGCTATTTAGAATGTGAATATATTGATTGATTTAGTATTTTGTGTCATGCACACAAACATGTGTCCGACCATTGTTGGTTTATAAGACACCATTACATTATTGTTGCAGTGACCGATCCAAAGTGCATGAAATCTTACTGCTCAGTACCCAAACAAAACAATTTGCCTTCTATCCCAGGCCCAGCAAACAAATACACAAAAAAGTTTTTCATGGTCTTCCAGCCAAAAGAATTCAACATTAACTAAAGTCATTTCACTAAAAGTACATCCCTTACGTCTTTGTATACAGGACAGTAAAACAAAAAGCTAATACACAACAAGCAGTGTCTGTCCTTCTCTGGAGTGGCATTAAACCTACCAGTCTCTAAGGCTAATGGTAATTTTCCTGAGCACAACTGTGCTCATAGAGGTCTTTGTATAAATTATACTTCATATAAGGTTCCATGCTACAGCTATTCTTTATGAGACAGTAAGTTCGTAATTTTATTTTATAGCATATATCATCAGACCCCTTTTCTCCTGAATATCACAAAGTAACCTGTTCTGAAAAATAAATGCCAAGTTGTTCAAATAGAATAGGGACTTCAACTCATAAGCGCAGGGATGACCACGGGAGAGATGTCCCGATGAAATATCTTTTTAGTGAGTCTCTGATCAGACATCTTCATAAGTCTACTCCAAAGCCGATGCATTTAACAATGATGTCTGATGTCTGGAGGTTACCATCCCATATCTCCACTTATGGCCAAAACTGTGGTAAATATATATGGACTCCCAAAAAGGATCAGATTGCTCTACGATGCACAGTGTTACAATTTGTATGTTCTCGGAAACCCCAGCAGCATAGTGAGACACAGGACACACACATGAATTATAGAGTTGTGTATAGGTATGGAATCCAAGATTGACACATAGTATAACTTTGTCCAGTACAGACCCAAGCGCTCTACCTGCTGACTGAGCTACAACACTGACAGCTTTTTTAAATGTCATGTGCCCTTCCAGCATCAAGCAAATATATTTATACTGGTGAGTATATGACAGCACTGTTGAATAAAAGTTAAAAACAACTGAACTACTCTCCAGTGACGATCTTCTGAAATATCCTCCTGAGACCCTCTGTCCTATGAGGACATCACATTTTGGGTTTACTTGACCTAAAACTTCATTCCACTTCACTTAGACCTGTTGTCTACAAGCATGGACACTTAGAAAAAGCACAATACACTAATCCATGTAAAAGCAAGATGGCAGCCATCTCTGCCAAGTTAGTCTGCAGCTGATCCCGACACAAAAGTGGACAAGGTTCCAAAACCTGATTACATTTTATGGTTGTTAATTTATGATTAATAATGCTTATAGTTTGATATGGCAACAAATTTGACCAATTTTAGCAAAAGTAACAAGCTAAGCTACTGTATAGATATTAGGAAGTACTCATTTGAAGACATTGGGATTTTATTATTGTCTCATTTGAGGACATTGGGACTTAATTATCATCTACTATATTGAGTTTTTTTACACTTATTGGGTACTACTGATCCCAATAAGTGTAATAAAAATTTAAAAATGCTTACCAAACAAAAGTTCAGGTCTCAGGAGGATATACTAATTGTGTTTTATCTTGATTTACCATTATTCTCCATTTCCGGCAACATTCCTCAACAATGTTTTCCATACTCTGCAGATTTTTTGAAGTTATTTGCTTGTCCAATATTATAACAAACTGAAAGGCATAACTTTGAATATTCAGCTGTTGTTTGAACAAATAAAGCAAGTCAAACAACTCGATTCAATCAACAGAAATGGTGATAAGCATTTTTCACAACTCAATTAGGAGGAAAATAATCGAAAGTAATAGTTAGTTGCAGACCCACTGTAGTTCAACAATGGGGGAAACACAAACACACACTTACAAAAAGGCAGGTGAGCTGGAGAGGCGTCACGGAGGAGCAGTTGTTTTACTATCTTGTTAGTTAGCTAACGCTAGCAAGATGTACAGTGAAGCCAAATGGACATATATTGTGAACAGGAACACTGGTAAGTTTGACAACCCTCGTAATTTAACTGAAAGTAACACAAACGACTCGTTTAAAGTCTTTGCTACGCGACTAAAATGAACATTTAACCCACTGAACCCTAGCTTACCTTGTGCTTTCCCTCTCTGTGCAGTGTATAGGTTGACAAAAATTTGTAACCAAGGTAACTATCATCTCCTCCGCCATTGGCTAATTCAACGATGCGAACCTCCTCTGCAACGCCCCCTGCTCCCGCCGCGGCCAATCAGGAGTGCGCACTGCTTTCCCACATTCCCACTGACGTCATGCACGCTCGCATTGCCTGGGACTGCTGGTGGAAGCAGGGAGCAGCGGAAGGGTCGTCTTCTTCTTCTCGACTATGGAGGCGCGTTTCACTCTTCCACATGCATGGGACTAAACGACGGGACTTTACCGATGAAGTTACGTGTTCCAATGTAGATCCGAGCCGCAGCTCAGCCAGCGGAACAACAGTCCTCCCAAGGTAATTAACTGTTTTTTTCCCTGCTCCTTCACTTACTGGGGGAAAACGTAGGGGAAAAAATAAAAAGCATCTGTGCGCAAGGCAGGAGGGTATGGACTGCTGCTTGAACTCAGAAAGTCTTGTATTCACAGTGTGAAGAAAGTGTTAGCTTCTCTTTGTGTGTGGGTGGCACAAGGCAAACTTCTTAAGGTTTCCTCACAGCGGGAGACAATCTAATACTATGCTAATCTTGATCTTGTGACCGAGTCATCGCCAACACACCTTCTGAGGGACCTTCACGCGCTGTCTTCGATGCCTAACCGTTGGGATGAAAACTTAGCTGGCTAACGTACAGAAACTGCTCCGGTGTTAGTTTCCCTGTCCTTAAAAAGCTGACTTTTCTCTCATATTGTCCTTGAAAGCGTGTTGCAAAGTGGTGAAGGAAAAGCCAGGTGAGCTTAGAGTGTGGGAATCTCAGGAATGCGAGGTCGCCGTGGGGCGGAGATCCCGACTCTCTGCTCCCGCATGATAAGCTTACCTTTACCCTCACGTTCACTCGCTACATTCAAACTACGCCATATTTAATGACCCTAATCTGCATTTTAAGCAGGGGCGTTTCTTTTAAACGTGTCCCGTGGCTGTATCTAATGTCTCCTTGCTGTGAATTGTGCAAGAATAACCAGCCTTTTAAGAAAAGATGGACTCACCTTTATTGCCCCGGAAGCTTATCAAAGATATAGTCAAATTGCCTTACCTAGTGCATTTAAGTGCAGCTTAACCTTAGCTTGACTATTTAGCCAGGTAGCCTATCTAAAACAGGATTTATACCCTGTTACCTTGTCCCACTTTGGTTTGAAAAGTAGGTCTAATTTTTAATTCACAATATCACACAAGACCTAAAGCCCTTTGCTCAGTCTTCAGTTCATATTTCTAATAAACCAGCCTGCATGAATGTCATTGCAAGGGGACTAGAGATTTTCCCATTTATTTAAATCCCTCTGTGCCATGTTTGAGTCTTGGCTATAACAGAGAAACACACAAAGATCGAAGGAGCAGTTATAATTTTGTCATGATGGCTATCCACCAAAGGTCAGGTCTCATATACCCCTATTATCGCTTGAAAGATGTTGGGAGCACTGCTCCAAGTCTCCCCTGTTGCCATGCAGGTATGGAAAGGTTATCTGCTTGCATCACTGATGTGGTCACAGTGCAAGTTTTATTCCAGCCAACAGTGGACGTGCATAATGGCAAATGAGATCATACGTGAACTCTTTCTCACACTCACTCCATCTCTAACACACACATACAAGCAGAAGAGGAGTCGCTAGGTTGCTCCCCTCGTGATTCACATTATGGCACAAGACACACACTGCCACACAGCTGACAGCCATTCAGAGTGGTTCACTGTGGAATTGAAAGAACAGCAGGACGCTGGTTTGAAGAGTCAGACTCTCCCTCTGTTTTGCTTTTTTTTCGTAGTTACTGCGTGTACTCTAAGCAGTGACACTGTGTTTGGCACAACGAGAGAGGTTTTAGCAGGTCAGAGATTCTGCCAACTCGTTGTCAGTTTCATTTGTCACGCTCCATGTTGTTTACCACTGTTGCTGTACTAGATAGTGAAGCAGGAAACTTTCTGTATTGATTATGTGGGTACTAGTAGATGTAAGAAAAAAGTGTTGTTTGCACAAAGACCAACCTTGTGCCCTGGTAGGCAAAAACACAAACAGTTGCAAAAGGCCTTTTGTGTGTTCTTCATGGTGAGTTATTTTAAATGGGAGCTGACAACAGTTGAATAGTTTAGCGCCCTTTGGCGGGCCTCTCCTCCTTGTACTTTTTTCACCCCCTAATTCTGGCCTGACATCAAGGCTTAAGCCCTCGCCCCTATGTTATGTGTCAGATTTGCTTTTTCCTACTATGATCAGAAAGTGTACCCCCCCCCCCCCCCCCCCCTTTCAAGAAAGGGAAAGTATTTCCAGTCTTTTCCTCGCAGCTCGTATGCCTGGAAACAAAATGGTTATTTGCTTTGTGTCTATGCATGTGTGTATTTAAAGTAAAGTGCTGAAGTATCAACCTCTTCCCTCAGCTAGTCGAGAGAAGGTCAGCTTCCCTTGTGCACAATTCAATCAAGTGCTCTTAAAAGAGCTTTTACTGAGCGGCAGTCAGCATTTTGTGTTTATTTACTCCGTTACCAACCCTTGAATGTATCTTTTATGACATCAGTGTATTCATAACATAAATGCAGACTTTATATAGATACACTTGAACTGCTAAGGCGTACAAGCAGGAATTATGATTGCCTGTCCATGTATACGTTACACTCAACACACTCAATAATCTTTTACTAGATCATTTGCATAATGATACAGATTGGTTTGAAAATGTGAGAGACACTCCTGAGATACATATATTTTTGTCTGGAAAGGACTCTCAGCTACTATGGTATGGCTTCAATGTGGGATGATAATGATAGTCAGATTCCTTTTTTCATTAAATTGTAGCTTCTTTCCATCCCATATTGCATGGTGTGGTCATAAGAGAGTTGATCTTTCTCTCCTGCCTCCCTTGAGACCAAACCACATGTAGCAGAGCAGGGAATTTCCATTGTGAAACAGTAAAATCGGTCTTTGTTCTATCACTGGGGAGACTTAAAGAATAAAACAACGAGCAGACCAATTATTTAAAAAAATGCTGTTTTTAATATCTAAAATAAATTGTGAAGATTCAACTCTATTAATATGCAGGAGGATTCCAAGCCCAACTGTTAATCATTAATTTGCAGCATAGCACATTCTTACATTAGGAGTGCTTAACTATCATATGTAAAAATCAAACTAATTAAAGGCACACACTGAATGTATTCAGCCTTCAATGGCTTGTGTGGATAAGCCTTGACATGTGCGGCTGCGTGGCTGATTGTTGATCTAACTAGATATGTAGATAGATTCCTGAAAGAGCCCCAGATTTCATGCTTTGGTTGGATCTCGGACAGCTAAAGATAATACAGAACACAAAGCATGTCAGCGCTTTTGGAGATTAGGTGCACAATAGATTTTTGTCCAGTAAAATAGCCCTCCATAGGCCCGACATGCTGAGTCTGAAAGACTGCCCCTCGCCAGTGTCTGCTATGTGGACAGCAGCAGTGAAGGGACAGAGCTTTTCCACTGTTTTGTGCTCCACATGGAGCCTTTCCAGTGGAGGCTTCCTGCAAGCTCACTGCTCAAACAGTCCCATCTATCAAAGGGTGTGTGGCTGCAGAATATTACCTCAACAGGGCACATAATACCTTGTTGAATATTTCAAAGTGCTACTCACATTATCACCCCAGGCGAAAGCTCTCTCTTTGCTGATGGTAAAAGGAGGAGTGGTAAGGGAGTCCATCCCAGCAGAGTGCATAACATAATAATACGCACCCCTGAAAAAACTAGCATAGCCTCTAAAGTCATAAAAACATGTCACCACCTAGAGTGACACTTGATGTGAATAGTGAATTTTTGTGCAAAATGCCAGACTGTTGAAATAACTCAAGCCTTAAGCACTGAGCTTTTGTTTAAAGTGAAAGCACTTGTAGATGTTTCTATGGCAGCAGCTAGGGATGCACTGATTTATTAGACAAACTCCGTTATTGGCCAGTATTCGCCTTGTTGCCTGCCATCAGCCATTCAGGAAATGGTACTCCTTTCCCAACAACAATAGCGTGTGTAAGCTGGGTTTTTAAACATGGGAAAAGCCACAAAATAGACTATAGACTTCTTTCCTATTGTTAGTGGACTAGAGCTGTGAGCATGACTCTGCAGCACAAGAGTATGCCTGTACCCACAAGTGTGTGTGTGTTTTCTGGTGTGACATATTTGGCGTCACGGACAGGCCAGAAAACAGGCTAGTAAACAGTAGAAAGTAGCATGAAGGTTAGTGAACATGCTATGGTGGTTACTTCTTTTTCCTTACCTCTTACTTATTCAGTCTGTTACAAACTCAGTTTGAGCGCTGCTCGCCAGAAGACAGATGATATTTTGTGGTGGTGTGTCATTGCATCTTGCCAGGAAAGGGGCCAAAATTGCTCACCCAGGGGGTGTATTTTCATCATTGCCGATCGGAGCCGAGGCCAATAAATACCCATGACCACTACAGAGTTGTTAGCCTGTTTACTATATTATATGAATGCCCCTGTCACACTGATGTTAACAGGGGTTTTCTGTGTAGTGGGAACAGGGCTTGAGATGACATTCAACAATGGCACATGTTTGTCTGTTGTGTTATATCAATTTTGCGCAGGCTAATAGGCAGGGCTTAAGGCTAATGTCATCCCAGGGACAATAGAAAATGTTTTTGGTACCAACAGAGATCTTCCCTAGGACACCTTCGGGATGCACCCTATTTTTCCCTGATAATGCTCCATTGTGAACAACAAATTTGTGTTGAAATTGGTAAGAGAGCTAGTTAATATAAGGTGTGTGCTCATTCAGTGATAGTGTAATAAAGGGCTGAATGATGATGTTGATCTGTGTGTCTATTTTTTTCAATGTCTAATTGATTATTTAGTCTATGAAATGTCAGAAAAATAGTTACAAAAAAATTGCCAGCACAATTTCCTAAGGTGGCATCTTGAACTCAGATGTTTTATCTGACCAATGCGTTATGATCATATGTCCATTTGCAATGATATAAAACGCATGAGAAAAGGAAACCCTCTTAGTAGATAAACCAGTACCAGCAAATGTTAAGGTTTTTGTTTTGATAGATGTCTCAAATAATTTTC
Organism: Epinephelus moara; assembly: GCF_006386435.1. Taxonomy (NCBI): domain Eukaryota; kingdom Metazoa; phylum Chordata; class Actinopteri; order Perciformes; family Serranidae; genus Epinephelus; species Epinephelus moara. The sequence goes on along the minus strand of NC_065512.1, from coordinate 22,256,039 downwards.
TGTCAACTGACTAATCGCCTTATGACATATTGTTTCAGCACATAAGCTACAAGCATAAGGCTGTGTGCTTCTTGTTTTAGACTTTAAAAACTCAGATAGCTTGTTTGTGGGATCAGGTATCATCCCAGAGTGGTATGTGAGTGCACTGGGTGGCTGGATTTAGTCTGAAGGTGAAGGCATCTCCCCAATGTCAGGTTACATTCTAGTGACCACAGGGTTTACGCCTGTTCCCAGTGAAAACTGAAACAATCTGCAGGACCCGTCTGCCTCATCTGCTTCCATAAAACTGTACCAAGAAGCACCAGATTCACTTCTTAAATGTCAAGGCATTTAAAAGTGTGCTAAAGTAGAATTAACTCTCGAGAAGGGGAGTTGTTGACATTGGAAATGAACAAATACAGTTCAAGCACATGACATTTAAAATGGCATTTTGTAGATCCTCAGCTTTGCATTAAGTTGTGAAGTTGTGAGGCAGGTGTGGGCTGTGTGATATCAAAGTGTATACTGTATCTTTTCTTTCTCTATCAGAGTAACTTGATATAGTGACAACATCAAAGCTTTAAAAACCTATAGCCTTAAGGCAATGGTGCACAGATTGATACAACTTCAACAAACAAGACACTGCTCTTTAAGGTTTCTTTGCTCTCTAGAACAAAGCTTAGTGAGCACAGATATCCCAAGGAAACAGAAATATCCCAGAATAACCACTGTTTTTTTGTCTAATGTCTAAAATGTTTGTTTCACTAGAGAAACTATGACTTCAATGCAACCAGTTTACAGACCCATTCAACCTGTTAAAAAGCTCGTTCTCGTCTCAGGGAGAACTGCTTTCCTGGCATCCAGAGTGCACTCTCCTTTGCATGCACCAGTAACCCTGAACAATGCCAAAGCCCACTTATTTTGGGATGGACATTCACTCCCAGGTGCACACACATCATTTAAGATTTCCTGTTGCAGCTGAAATATATCCAGAAATGCATTACTCACACAAAGCAGAAAAGGTGCAGGTATTTTGTGGCTCCTGGGATAAGAAACAGCATATTGTTTTGTCAAACATCGGATATAAGAAAAGATTTGCAGAAGTATCTTTATATAATATGATGAACATGACGACACCCACATGTGCAGTCAGTTGCACTCAGAGGATATAAATTCTAGACAATACCTCAAGAAAAACACGCGTTCCTCTGCACAACTGCAAAGTCATACACGTCCTCCATGAATCATTACAGAGTACAACTAAAGGGGAATTTATTTTACCCAACTTGTGGGATGTGATTTATTTTTTCAATTAAATCCCCTTTGATAGATTATCCATATGGTGCCAAGGAACCCTACATTCCCCTCAGTATGCAGTGACATTGCAGTTGAAGATATTCGCCTTTTTGTCAGTCTGTGTAAGAGTCCCAGGATTTTTTTGTTCAACTAAGCCCATAAATTAGAAAAGTTTGGATATCCAATATAGTGTTCCTCACCTGAACTAAGTCATTGTTTTAAAAGGCCAGCTGGTGCTGGTTGGCTGACCTGACATTTATTTAAGTAACTACATTCCCTCTGTCTTTCTGCATCACGGTTCAATGCATGCCCTGATGTGTCCTGATGGTTAAGGTACAGAGTAGATTTTTGTACACTTATTTCACTTATTTCTTGGGTTCGTCAAGGTTTATCCTCAGTTGTGTTATCCTTGAATGTTTGATCTTGAAGGTATTCTTCTTTTTTTTCATTTCAGTGTGTTTTGAATGCAGACAATTGAAGTGTTAGAAAGGTTGTGGCTTGAGTGGATTATCTTCCTCTTTAACACAAAGTAACAATCCTTGGCATTTGACCGTTTTCTCCTGACTTTACTCAAGCAAACTCTGTTAAATGGAGAAGCTGTGGTCACTGAAAAAATGAACCCAAGGGGGCTTTCACAATGGGGACCCAGGCCTGGATTTAAGTACACTTGACCCCAAAGTCCAGTTTGTGTGATTACTGTGAACATATGATTGTACTGTACCCGAGCACGGTACTCTGATCCACGTGCACCTAATAAGGTGGTCTCGAGTACTGTTCATGTGTACTCCGGTATGGTATGCATTAGGTGTGAACCCCAACTGTACCAAGGCACAGAAGTGGACTGCTGTATACCGCGACTTCAAGGACTTTTTAGCCAGTCATGAAACTATTTCAATTTAATACGGATACCTCTATATCAGAAAGAAACACAGTCTGCCGCGGTGAGAGTGAGTATTTCCAAATGCATCCAACATTACTAATGTGAAAGCTAAGTAGCAGGGGAGTAGAGAGAGGGAGTAGTTGTACTTTGGCACGGTAGGAATCCATCGTAGCTACAATGAAAATGCCCTAAGTCTTTACAGAAATGTTGGCCATGTCTTCAGATGTGGTTGGAATTGAGTGTAATTACAGGTAAACCAAGTCCAAGATTTAGTTCAGCAGCAGCATGTGCACTGTAAAGAATAGTTTACAGTACTAATAAAACTTGCAGCTGTTTTTTTAATGTCTCATTGCCTCTTTAGCTTTTATTTACCTGCAATCTCTTAAACATCTCACATATAACCATCCACCACAAGGTAATTCAAAAACAGTCAGTGTGCAGAACATATCCACTCATCTATAATTTATCTACATTTTACTTTATTTTGGCTTCATTCTTCATTTCCAGGTGAAAGCAAAGTTAATGTTATGGAGGAGGTCAGATTAGGCAGATGCTAGGCCACCTGCTCGAGCAACCCGACCAGTCTGAGGTGTACCGAATTATAGATGAGGTTTTCCCTCCTTAGGACATTGAGAGATCACTTTCCAACCTGCGGGCCAGAACTAGCGGAGGCCAAAAGAAGTTGTAAATGCTTTTGTGGAGTTCTTCTTGTTATTTCAGCCAGCTCTAGTTTGAGCAATGAATTGACTAAACTGTTAACACAAAAAATGTGATCAGGTAATGTGAGATATTCTCAAATGTAGTGATTTTGTTTTCTTCATTTGAGTTGAAGTAATTGAGTGATTGCAGACACTCTTACAAGTGTATCGTTTACCAATAAGTGTAGTTATCTCTATCCCAAGCATCACATTCACACTACACAGTGCTGATGGAAACCTAATGATATTGCAGTAAATGAAAATACCTGCATCAGCCAGTTGTGGGACTTTAAAGTGCCAGAAAGGCCTTGAAACTGTGCTTATTAGCACCATAACTTATTAGTTACTGGCTTGTTTTAGTCTGAAGGACTTTGCTTTATATCGATCGCTATATTTCAGTTTTTTCAGTTATCAGTAGCTGCACTCATTTTGAATGGGCAGCGGCATGTTGTTCCATGACCCCTGTCTGTCCACTCAGAAGCACAGAGCATTGAGCAGGCAGTGCCAATGCAAATCAGCACTTAGGAAGTACACGGGCAGGCCTATGCTTATCCATCTCCGTCTTGAAGCTGGTTTCGTAATACTTCACAGGAACAGGACTTTCCTTTCTTTTGTTTTGTTTTTCCAAGTTCACCAAAGTTCACAAGTTAGAGTCACTGTGCAGCGGAATTTAATCTTTCAGTCTCAATAGTTTGTTCTTGTTGTCTAGAAGAGCTCATTCAATATACTGAACAACCAGAGGACCAGAGCGTGTTTGTACAGTTGTAGTGCCTGAAGCTTGTCAATTAGAATGAAAGGAGGAGCAGTTCTGTGTCAATATAAAAGGATTTTCTTTACATCCTAAAGCAGAAACTCAGTCATGATTCCCACTGAACATAAAAATCTTGACATCTGGTACAGTTGAAGAGTTGATTGATACTTTCAATGATAATCATTATCATGATACAGTGTGTATTTATTTAGGACAAGAAAGTTAATCTGTTCTTGCAGTAAAAGTCTGTCCATGCCTAGAACGAGTATAATGATAACGATGTGAGCATTCACGCTGATGAATGATAAAGTTCTGTAAACAGTGGTGCCAAGCATGCGCTGCAGGCTCAAGGTGTGTCGGCAGCTTAGGAAAGTGGATATTGATGACCTGTTTCTGCTGTATCTTGCTTCTCCTCACCTCTGTTAATATGAATAACAAAACACCAATGATTCTGAGGGTGAGTCCAAATGCATCCCAGGTGTCCTCCATCTTGATAGCATCTTTATAAAGACTTTGTTTTATCAAACAGGGGTGCGTTTTTTTTGTAACCCCAGTAATGAGTCTCTTCGCAATGTCATCTGCCACGTTGGATGTGATGCCTTGTAAATTTACATGGATATTGATCGGCTGTTCATCACATCACTCTGACAGGGATCCCAACGCCACTGTCATTGTCGTTATAGTTGTGATTTTGACTTGGCCATCCACTTGCAGTATTTCCCACAGAATTAGGGTGTTTTCACATATAGTCCTTTTTAAATGAACCAAACTCAGTCCTCTTCAAGTGCACCAAAAAGTGGACCGACAGAAAAGGGGCCCAGTTGTTTTTGTGTTCACCTTGTCAGAGGACTCAGTTCTCTTTCTGGTCAACTTCAGCTCTAATGGGGCCTCAGTCCTCTTTCTGTTCACACTGTAGCCTATATATAATATGTATTGACATAGTTTTGTTTTTACTTTGACGTGGCACTGCAGTGCGGTTGTGAAGCCCCTTGCTTTCAGATGAACTTAAAATTGGAGGTAAACCTAAGCGTTTCTGTGCTGTAGACTGTTTCCGTGTGATGTATTCTGCATTCCACATCTGGAGACGTGCAGTATCTTCCGTGGACAAACTACTCCTTGTCCTTTGTCCTTGCAAGCATTACAGGCCGACTTGGATTTGTCTGTTTTTTCAAGTGTCCCAGTGCAATAACATGTGATCTAGAGGGCTAAATACAATGGCAAAGAGCAAAACGAACCTGGAGCACTTTGTGTTCACAAGGCACAGGTTAAATGAATCGCACCGCCAACTTGAAGTGTACAGTACTCAGACCATGTAGCTGAAATATGTCCACTTACTCTTTGGTCTGAGTATGGTTCGCTTCAGAGGGGTCTGAGCTCTCTTGGAGTGTTCACATATGCGCAAAAAATGCAGAGTCACCACTCCGAGTCCGATTGGAGGGCTGAAACACCCTTAGAATATATAGCCTATATTGGGCAGTACCTGGGGAGATGGGGTGTCCATTGGTATCATTCTGTGTCCCATCTCGGAATTCAGACATTTTTGGGATTCCGTCAGCGCAGCACAGGCAGAACACTTAGAGAGTTTTTTTTCCCCCTCAACAGCAGTTTGTGGCGTTTGGGTCACGGGGCAATAATTTATTAATTCACTCAATCAGAGCTGATCAGATCAGATCGATGGACAAGAGGAGCAGCTGCTAGAGAGGCAAATGTAAGCAATCGAAATGAAAGGTTAATTTTCACCTTAACTGCGCCTGACGTTCTGCTGCTCTGTCTGTTCCCAGAGTACGGTCTGCGCTTAAACACTATATATTTATAGTCTTTGCTATAGTTACGGTGTGGACAGCCCTTTAGTCTTCAGAGTTGTATCTATTAGCTCATAGGTGTTGGAGAAATAATATCACACCTTTCTGGGATGCCTGTTGACAGATTTTCTCCCCTCTTCATCAGGGTTTGCCTTGCAATGGTATCTACCCAATGTTGGGTGTAGAATTAACAAACCATGCCAAGTTTTATTTAACCTTTAGATCTGAAGGCCATGTCAGAATCTCTGTATCGTCCTCCATGTTGAGTTTCCCTTTGTGTCCATTAATTTAATGTCTATGTGCTTACTCAGTCACTCAGAAATCCTTAAGTTTCAGCTGTATGACTGTATCTCAGCCTTGTAGCTTAATGTGTTCGCTAACTCTTGGAGTCATAGCCACATAAAAATAATCTAATAAAACCCTGCTGTTTGTAACTGGATCACATTTTTGGGGGGTGAAATGATATGGCTGAGGACCCTGCCAACATGAGAGCACAACTAGACATGAACAAAACTGAAATGGATTGGTGGTTATATTTATAATCATTATTTCTCACACAGTCACTGGCGTACATGAAGTGTTCATTAATATGTCAGAGTGAGGTGTATGTATGGCAGTAAATGTAGAAGTCATCATTCTTTTATCTCCCAATTCATCATAACAAACCTACAAAATTGCCCCTTTTATATAGAAGAAGTCAGCTAAGCGAAATTTATACAATTCATAGCTTTTTGATTGATTATTTTTCTGGGGTGGCAGTTCATCGTTTGCCGTAATCAGTCTTAATAGAAGGTGCTGAGTGAGCTCCGTTATTCACCACAGAGACACCTTACATTATGAGAGCCAGGACACTGCCAATAGCAGGACATTTGTTATGCTAATTTTCCTTCTTGATTTTTCCCATTCGGATGATCTCCGTCTTTCTGTCATACGTAAAATCTAAACATGATCATTTGATGATCATCTGATATTCTCAGCAGCGGGAAAATGCTTGGCACAGCAAATGGGGTGCGTAGGGTTGATAAAACTGCGGCATTGATTAAACACATTTTTAACTGAACTGTTAAATGAGGCTAAATAATGAACGTCCCAATCCACGATCAAAGTCTTTTATTTGACTTTGTCGATTAGCTTTAAATCTCCCGTTACATTTGTCTTGTGCCACATCTGCTACACAAGAAATGAGTTTATTGCATTGACTTCTCTGGAGATGTACAGAGCATTATGCTGTAATTCCTTCTTGGGAGGCTTTGCTGCTGTTGTGTTTGCATTGTAATTGTATGCAGGAAGGCATTAGGGTGTTAAATGTATTCGTCTAACAATGTGCGACAGGATGAAGCACGTCTGTCTAGCCCAAACCCGGATTCTATTTAGGGGATTTACATGCAATCAGAATAATTTATGTCCTCTTCTGTCACAACATATTACAGTTGGTGACATGTTGGAAACAGCTGATGAGACTCCGGTTGAGCCTCTCTGCTCCCCATTAGGTGAGGTATTGTTGTGAGGAAATGATGGAGAGAGTGAATGATCATTATAGGAAGTCGTTCACAGAAAGTTAGTCATGTGTTTTTACTGCCACACAATGCAAACATGGATTATTTGGTCTGCAGCCATCTTCCCCATGTCCTCTTTGAGTAAATATATCCTCGGAGATAAAGTGCAGCTCAGGGAGTATGCATGCGGCGTGTGGCATGAGTTGGTGTGTTCTGAATGGACTGTACAATGACTGTATTTCCTGCCTTTACTCAGAGGCAAGCCCTGCCCGGGAGATACACATGCTCAGATAGGCCTCCGGTTATTGCAACATTTGTCGGGGTGAGGTTCAAGGTGTGAGGTAGGCATGGGTGCAGCTTCTGAATGATTTCTTTTACGTGTACACTTTGAAGAGAAGGTGGAAGGGATGCTGGCGGACTATTGTCTTTGCTCCATATAGCTTCACACTTCGTTTAATCCTACATCAACAGAAGGACAGGTATGTGTCTATTTAAAGGAGGCTACATTATTCTCTGTAGCCTGTTCAGGGTAATGATTGATAGAGTGATTGTGTGTACATGTGAGACAGTTTCTGCTCTGGAAAGGAGACATTCCTTTGGTGTTGGGTGTGTCAATATGAGCAAAGCATTTTCAGCTGTTGAAAGCAGCAGAAAGTGAAACATCTAGGGATCTAATAATAACTTTTTGTGTTTTGCTGCTTACAGAAGATTCGTCATCCTCCCACATGTGGCACCCACTAAGAAGTCGCAGTATGTGGATAGTTAGGAGCATACTGTCTGAGGTTGAGGTTAATCAGTGACGTGCAGTATGTGCAGGACTATTAGTGTATTTGTGTTACACACATTCTCAAATCAGCTCAGAGTATTGACTTTGTCAGGGCTTCAGTCGGCTCTTCCTAACCATGTGTTTAGCCTAATAGCATGTGCAGTGGGGGATTTCAGAAATTGTTTCAGAATTCACTGACTTGCTGTAAAAGTATAATGCTGCTGTCATGACTGCTTTTTGAGTGGATGCAGAAGTGTTTTTCCAGCTCTGTCTTCATTCTGGGGATTTATCGAGGCTGAAATATATTATTGTTCATCTTGGTGAATTCTGATAAATTATACTGGACCACAAATGTTAGTTTTATTCAAGGAAGTCAATAGGCTGGGTGAAAGAAGCAATTAAGCATTGTGGTTCTTTGGGGACGTAGTTGTAGCTGCTGAGAGATTAGTAATGGGACTGTATTTCTCCCCACAAAGCTTTCACATGCTACATAATGCTGCTAGGTCACTCTAGATAAGTGCCATGGGGCAACTGTGTGCCACAGCGGCATGAGAGCATGGGTTTTTTATTAAAAATATACCTGTGATTTCACAGATCACCTCCTCTTGTGCAAGTCAAAGTGGTGCTAATCCGTTAACGTCTAGTTTGGTCTTTGGTTTGGATAAAAACCTGCACAATGTTAGCCTTACGTGCCTTATGGTTGCCCTCCTGAATAGGAGGCTGGAAGGCATGCACCTGTAATGATCAAATCACATTTATTAATTTAAATAAAGCTGATTTAGTTTAAACTAATCCTTAATAACTTCATTCAAATTGAGGAATTGTTTGATTTTTTTTTAGGGTGATGACATCCCCAAATGTGACAACAGACATTTGAAGCTGCATTCAAAATCTCAGTTGGAGCTCTGAATGTAAAAATGACATTTGATACAGGCCTACTCCTCAGCACAGCTCAGATATATGCATATCAGGCATGCACTTTGTCGACCATGTTTGTGTCAAACATCCTGAGGGTTGCATATGCTGGAAGCTTAGAGGTCTAATGGGATGCTTGATACACAGTAAAATATTTATCAGCTCACTCTACACAATGTGGCTCTTATGAGGTTTTTTTTTTCACCTCATAGATTGCCATGTTTGGCTTTATATTTGGAAGTAAAATGTGTTTTAAAGAGGGTATTTATGCTAGTTATTATTTATTTTGACTCCAAAAAGAGGTGCAGTAGATAAAAGAAATGCAGTCTGGTGTATGTTCCTTGAGCAGCTCTCAGCTCTGTTTGAGCTGTAGAATTCCCGGACCTTTTTAGCTCAGCACGTCGGAGTAATCAGCATTTGAACTGCTGCTTCTCCGAGACTCCCTGCAATTGAAATTCAGGCTAATTTGTAATTATTTCTCAGCTCATCTCCATTTGTCTGTGTTGAATGTCTGTGACCTGCATCACTCAGCTTCCTGAAGACAAGTCTTCCTCCCTCTGACTGACAGACAATAGATCTTTTGACTAACAGGAACACTGCGTGTGTTTAGATGACGGCAGTTTATCTCATCTTGAAATGAAAGTGAGGAATGAAGGAATAAATCAGTCGATGCGTTTATGCGCACTTATGTCACCTGGTGGCTGTTGGATTGCTGCGTTGACCTGATTTCCTAAATGTCCTGTAAGCAAGAAGGGATTAAGAGAATAATAATGACTGTGTTTGCTTGCACAAAATATTATGCTTTTTTTTTTTTACTTCTGTTCCGAAAAAGACAGTATTCCTACAAAGCTGTTCACATGGCTAATAAAGATAAATATTCCACTAATACTCCTGGTAACATGCAGTCGTGCATACTGCGATTAACGTTGTTATCATATCAAAATATGGAAACGTGGAACAGCTAGAGGTAATTGTGCTATTTAGCTTCTTTGCATAATTTCTTTTTTCTTTGCAACAACAGTTTTTCACCATTGTCGGATGTGTTTAACTGTGCAGACACGGTCTCCTTTCATCCCTTCAGCTACCTTATTGAAGAGGTCGGCGTGGCGATATTTGCACATATCAGAAACCTGCTGATAATCAAGCCTTGTACAATGTTTAAAAGTAGGCATGTTTCTCCTTTTGACCAGACGTGTGGCTTGTCTTTTGGGCATGTATCTCTACACCAGCCTTGCAAACTGTTGGCTATATGATCTGTGTATTATGCATCCATGACAACACACAGAGTTGACCATAAACCCCAGTTAAGATGCATATTCTGAAAATGCTGTATACATGCCCAAAGAATGCCCCTAAAACCTGACTAATACTGCCATATCCCACAAGTCTTAACTGGAAAATGTTATATTTGGAAAAAGGCCTAATACAAAATATCCAAAGAGATTATGCTATTTAAGTGACCCCTATAGAATTCTGAATATTTTTATATAAAGAATAATAGTGGAATATTAGTGTGCATGTAATGGTAGTCCGCGAAACAGGCCTGACTTCTCAACAATGAGAGAACATGACATGTCAGCATGACAAACCCTACAGACCGGTAGTATCAACAAGACAGCAGTGCTGCGGCTTGAAAGGAAAGTTTATTACTCATAGTGGTATGTCCTTGAGCTCAAAATAATCAAACTGAAAGTCTGACTGAAATGGAAACCGAAGTAAATAAGTTTGTTTTAACCGTTTAGGTGCAGGATATTTGTAAAACTCTGTCAAGGAAACTGTTTGCTCTGCCACTACAGAGCCCGACCTCTCACTGCACCATCAATCTAAATGCTCTGACCTGGAAAGAAAACAATTCTTCAGGGTTCAAAATGATAAATCACTGATAGTCTTAAATATGCAGTCTTGGCTCCAGATATGCCCTTGGAGCAGCGTGCTCACCGAGCGGCTGCATGTAAACACAGGAGTTACAATAATGTTGCTATGATGGTGCATGTAAACATGTTCTCCTGTTTCTTGATTTAACCTGATTTCTCCCAGTAACCTGGTTTCCCGTGTGCATGTAAACGTAGCCTGCGTGACGGCTGATAGTACATTTGCTGCTGCAGTGCTCCTCGGGGAAGGTGACACAAGGTACAGGTGGCTTTCAGAGGGATAAGAGAACTGATGAATTCATGTCTGTGGATGGAATTCATGCACGAAGGCGATATCTGAATCTGGGACAGTAGGTCTGTGTTTGAAACATGCTCAACTTTAACACAGTTGGACAGATTTTAAAACACATTGTACGACCATTTCCTTTTTCTCCCTTGAACCTTAAACTACACTTAATCTGGGAGAGGGAGAGTCATGGAAAGAGGGATTGTGTAAGAGGCTCCGAGGAGTGGCCGGAGTCTGAGGTCAGTAGATCAGATCACGTGATCCGGCGAGCCAGGGTGGAGTAAGGCTAAGACTTTTCTTGGCAGACTAGAGACACTAAGGATTATGATACTTTAAAGGGGAGATTTAGCTTTGACTAGAAAGAGCGTCTAGTAAAAGAGATGCTTATTATTGCATGTTGAATAGTTGGATGTTGTTTGAAATAATCAGGTTTGTCCTGTCATTATCCATGCTCAAAGATGTTGCCATGCTCATACACTAGGTGTTTATTTTCTGCTTAGTCAAGGGAAATAAGCATAACGCTAATAATTAGGCACTGGTTTTACCTCATTGTTTAGACCAGAATGAGGTCATCTGTACTCTGTGGGAACTACGCAGCACGGCCCTCAGGCATTAACCTAATGACAGCCTTGAAAGCTGCACAGATTGGGCTCCTCACCTACTTCTCAGTCTTGTGCTTGCTCTTCGAACTGTCTCAGGGCTTGACATACCAAAGTTTTTAAGCACCAGGCAGTGCAGCAAGGTTATTCTTCCCCTCTGTGATTGGAGGGAAACACCAAAAGAAATGTTGAAGAACCAGTCAGCCGTGTACCTATAGGACTGTGGTATGTTGGCAGCAGCATTGTCGTCTTCACTACCATCTTGGAGCTGCAGAGAACACCAAGCTAAGCAGAGTGAAGTCATTCTGGACCAGATATAATGGGGAATTTTAGAGGTAGGCGCGGATACACATTGCAATTTCTCTGTGCTTAATGGTGCTTTCAATAAGGCTTTCTTTCCTTTTTGTGTGTTGTTTTTTCTGTGGGTCTATTTCCTACAGTCTGCTTGGTGTGCACTTTCCTACAGTCAAGTTTAGACTGCTGAGAAATATTCATTTGGATTTTGGACAGATTACATACACAGATTATGGTCAAGGCGTAAAGAATGTCCTTCCTTTTTCTTTTTCTTTTTTTTTTAAAAAAAAAAGTCATTATTTGATGGAGGGCACATTTTATGAAATAGTGAAGGGGTTACAGAGGGGTCAGGCTCGATAAGGCCCAATTTATACTTAATCTATGGTGATTTACATGACAGTTACCCTAACTAGATTCCATAGCTGCACACCCCTCTTTGTCCTTCACAGAGAAGGTATTGAGAGAGAAATCAGAAAGGATTTTTTTTTTTTTTGGCCACCCCGACCAGATCTGCAACTTCTGTCAGCTTAAAATGTGCACTCAGTCAGGCCTGTTTGTGTTGTTCTCTGTGTTTGTGCAGAAGACAGGGGGAGGAGTTCTGTTGAAATTCAAACAGTTTTCCCCGTTTCCCCTCGCTGTGTTTTCTGGGAAATCAAGAGCCATGTCCTTGATTCAAAGGCTGCAGTGGTAGTGGGAGGGGAGTCGAGGCGGTGTGTTGCAACACTATGAATGAGCAGGAAAGGAATTTGGGAGACTGACAGGGGAATACATGGAATATCCTGTGTGGACTAACATACTTAGGAGTAGTAAAACCTTATCTGTCATTTAACACCAGGGCTGGCACATGATGCGGCGCTTCAGCTCAGACACCTTGAAATGCTTACGCTGCCTCGGTGACAGACTCCCAGAATACCTCAGGGTCACATTTCGTCCAAATGTCTGGGGGACCTCCCACATACTTCATGTACAACCCTCTCTAATGGCCAAAAACTTTTATGTTCTCACTGTAAACAACCCAACCAGCTCACACAAACTGGCTGTCAGCCTGAGCTAAGTGATTCCTTACCCGAGTGTGTGTGTGTGTGTGTGTGTGCATGCGAATTCAAGTTCTGAGTGCTTTTACATGACAGAAAATGACCCTTTAACCCTTTAAAATGATGTCTGTCAGCACAAAATTGACTAATTTAGTTAAAGCTACTGTATATCAAATCTTCCAGTCACCCTGAGGCTGCCATTATGGACTAAGAGTACGATAATAGACACTTTTATGGAGGGAGAGTTCAGTTGCTAGCGGCAGGGCTATTTTGTAAATTACCATATGGTTATTTAATGGTGGTTTTAGCAGCTAATATTCCTCTGCATATTCACATGTAATGACGGCATCTCACCACACCATGCATCACCTCGACTGCATTCTGAGTGGTTCAGCAAAGTACAGCATGTAGGTCAAGATATATGTGTGGAAACCAAAGGGTGGAATATGTCTTTATGTTTGTATCTTGGAGATGACAGCAGCAGTGGATTTCTAAGGCAGTAAAAGTCACAGTAAAATCCCAGTTTCCCTAAAGTCACATACCTCCTGTGTTATTAGACCCCTTGCTTATGTCTAGTGCTGCAGCCCTGAGCTATGAGGCAGCCATTGCAGCCTTTAGCTGCCCCGTCTGGCTCAACAGGCTCCTTCTAGTAAATATGGATCCACCTTGAGCAGCGTTCCCCTGACACTCTCCCTGTCAACAGATATAATGAGACCATAACTATTCGTTCTACTTTCTCATTTCAATCCGGGACAAGAGGCCAGAGAGGGAGCGAAGAAGACAGGAACACCTTATCTCTTCCGTCGTGCTGCTGACTTTTTTATTTTTTTTATTTTGTTTTTTTCAAAGGCCTGTCCTCGTTCATCTTCTTCTACCCCTCCAGTGCATCTTATACACAAACATGTATAGCACTCACCTGTGCGCACACATGCTTGATATTTTCGGGAAGCTATTGCATTGCTGTGATTTGGATTTCCATTGTTTTGTGGCTTCACGACAAACATTGGCCACCGCTGTGTTTGTGTTGTATTTTTTCATGTGACTGTATTACATACACAGATCATCTTTTAACTCGTGTGTTGTCTCAGGGCCATATGGCATTGATTTGCACTGTCACAGACGTGAAACATTGACAGTCTTTTTCTCTTTGGGCCATATGGCATGTGTGGGTGTGTGTTTGTGTATTGCTGGTGATGGTGTGTGACCATTGATAGTCACTTCTCAGCATCACTCGCCTGTGTGTATCAGGGAGTGGTTTACTCAAGTGTGTATCTATGAGTGGAGTGTGTTTGCACACACATGCACACGGTCTGGTATGTGTGTACAAGATTGTTGTTGTTTTTTCCCTAAAGAGTGCCTGTGGTGACCAGATCATGTTGTGTGTGTGTGTGTGTGTGTGTGTGTATGTGTATGTCCACACAGGAGGAATGCCAGCTCCTGAGCAGAGCCCAGTGACGGAGGAGGGGCTTCTGCTGACCAACCGCGACCATTCAACTGGCCGCAATATGGAGACTGACAACACCGCCAACAACATCCTGGCCTCCGTCAAAGAACAGGTAGTGTGTTTCTTCCGTTCATACTAGGGCTGTAGTCAATCAGGGAAGAACTTCTACCTACTCTTCAAACAATTTATTGGTCGATGGAGGAAAAAAATCTGCTTGTTATCTCTGGATGAACTGAAATGCCCACAGTGCACTGAGTGTACTCTATCTGGTAGCGTTGTGTGTCCACAAAAGCGTTTACAGGGACATTTACTCTGGGCAAGTAGCCTACGCTCTGTGTTGGGGAAACTGGAATGCTTGATGCAGTTGTTTGACATGAAAACTGAAAAAAATGTGATTTCTAAGGTAACATTATCTGAAAATAAACTTCACAATGTATCAGTGAAGCAGATTATTTACACATTCTCACCACAAACGAACCGCACCAGAGTTCGTTTGTAACCTGGCCGAGACCACCTCTTTAAGAAGGTCTCGGCCAGGTTGTTTTGGTGTGCACCGGAGTGCGATTGCTGTGTTCACACCTACCCAAATCAACCGCACTTAGGCGGCAAACAAACTTGAGTTCGATTGAACCGAACCAAACAGGACATGTGTCTTCTTTGGAGATTCTGTAAAAGAATGAACGCCTTTGTCATTATTCATGCGCTTTCCTGTGTTGCAAAATGGGAGGTGGAAATTGTCCAAATGGATAAAACGCTGCACTCGTCACTGTTACTTTTACCCAACCATCCAATCACAGTGGAGGAGGGGTGGGCCATAGACCAACTGTCACATACATGTACAAGTGCTGAACAACAACGACTGCCGTTTTCAGCTGGTAAAAAAAAGCTTTTGTGGACATACAGTCCAATGAAAGTGACATCAGTGATTGTCCAAACAATGAGAATTTGGTTGGACTGGATGGTTTCAGCCCTAGTTCATACCACACTAAGGACCCACTGATTCACATCACATCTCTCATATTGCAGCTACTATTTAAGCTTTTATAAACCATTTACGTTGTACACTGACATTTATAGAACACTATTTTGTCTGGTG
Organism: Epinephelus moara; assembly: GCF_006386435.1. Taxonomy (NCBI): domain Eukaryota; kingdom Metazoa; phylum Chordata; class Actinopteri; order Perciformes; family Serranidae; genus Epinephelus; species Epinephelus moara. Next base: position 22,240,832 of record NC_065512.1, on the reverse strand, counting down.
ACTCACACATTGTACGAGGAAGAAATCCACTGGGTGAGGTATATGGACAGTTTTTTCCTGCGCACTTGTGTCACACACCCTGTTGTCACTGCAATCATATACCTTACCTCCCTGACACAGAGTCCAAAGTAGAAAGTTGTCATCTCTCTGCGTGTGGCTTCATGGAAAGATTTCTGTTTAAATCACAACTGTGGTCGAGGTGGACTTTGTTTACTTTCTTGGTCTTGAAGTGGAATAAGTTTGACTGGGATGTATTGGTTGTTTATTGCCTGCTGTCATGGCCTGGCTTGCATCAATGGCCAACCAGGAAGATCATCTCTGGCAGGGTTAGTGAGCCTGTGGAGGGACATGCCCTCTGACTCACTCCATCTTTGCCTGTCTCTCTGTGATTCGTCCACACTGCCTTCTGTTACGCACGCACGCAAGCACGCACACACACACACACAAATGCACACTCTCCTTTCCACTCTGCCCTCCATATTCTTGGGAATCCAGCACAGGGCAAACTGGGCTAAAGAGATTCTGCTCATTATTAATGATGTTAATTCCCCTCTGTGACGTCTCTCATACCTCTTTTTCCCTGAATGACACTTTAGTTGGGCTACAGTTTGATAATAAATGCCACATTCATTTCAAATAGCCCACAGGCGTCCCATTTAGGCTTGCTGCAGGAAGTGGGTATTGTTTACACGAGTAAGGAAGGAAAGAAGGAGGGAGCACCTGTCGATGTCACTTCCTTCCCTAGAGTATTCCTCAGTGGCTCGTCCGGTTAGAGCAGATATCCGTGCAGGCAGGCAGGCAAGCAGGCAGGAAGAGCGAGTAGCCTGCCTGAGCTGTTTCTTTCAGAGTGACTAGCTGGAGACATGCCTCAGAGGGAATTCCTGCTAAAGAGTCGAGACTGTAAAATGATCGTTCTCCTCAGTATTTAACAGAGTTGGAGAGGCAAATCAGAGGGTGAGTGAGAGTGAAAAGATGGAGGAGGTCAGAGACTAGGCTCGTGTGAGTGTGTTCTCTCCCCCCTCTATGCTTTTGCGTGAGGTTTTCCTGTGATTGTTAAGAGGCAGACCTTCGAGGGATCCCGCTGTCGATGTAAACATGCAAGGCTGCTGTGCTGTAGCTGTGGTCGCGGTTAGGGCTGGGGCTTAGCATGACTGGGTGTTTGGTAAGTGTTTACTCTTTGGCTCTACTATCTTTAGTTTTTTGTCTTTTTCCCTGCCTTCTCATTGGCCGATTTCTCCCCTTTCACTCGTCTTTCTGACTCCTTATCTTCCTTCGTTTTTCTTTCGTTTGTCTCTCTTTCCAAACTTCTTTTCCTGTCACTGCTGTAGTTACAGCTGCACAGGCTTTGCTGAGATGCCCAAACAAGGACAGATTCACCAACATATTGTGATTGCATTCTCCTTGTGTGTTCATTTGCTTGGACTTGTGTCTTCCCTCTGTTTCTCCCGCTGGCTGCTAACAAACCCCGGTCTTTTTGCCATTAATTTGAGGATTTGGTCCTGTCGTGCTGCAGTTCTTGGTTATTAGAGTCTTGTCTGTGCTCTGTGCCTCTTTAATAGCACTGATCCACCATCAGGACGACACATCCATAATGGTTTATTACAGACCCCAATTAAGTGCTTAAATGTCAATGTTTTTCTTGCTGCACTGCACAACTCGCTTTGAAGACCCGCGCGTGGTATTTTTTAGGGCTGACTCAACCACAAAATCTGAAACTGTGCTGTAATTCAGAATTAACTTTACAAATGTCCCCTCTTTCCAGTATTTATTATCTTATTAAAATTTAATTTAACCGAAGGGGTTGTTTCGAGGATTATCTAAGACCTAGTTTTTTTATCTGTTTCATCTGAAGTGTAATTGAAGCAGTGGGAGGCTGTAGCGCCCGCTCAGACAGGCTTTTATGTGGATTCAGCAACTGTGATGTCCTTGTGTGTCGTGTCAATGTATTTTACTATTTTCTATTTTATTAACCCATAAACCAATGATTTATTTGGTATGTATTGCAATATTAAAACAAAACAAAACAAAAAAATAGAGGGACAATTAAAACTCAGTAGTTCTGTATGAGAATCTTCTCGCAAAATTCAATTAGCAGCACATACATTACAGTTTTATTGTTTATTACTGTTTCTGTTGTTATTTTCTCATTAAATTGAAGAACTATGGCAGTGCAATCATCAGTTTTCTTTATAAGTGTTTTCTGTGACTGCCTGTAAAAACTGAAAATGATGAGCTGTATGTCTTTTCGACGTGATTTTTCATGGAAAGTATAATTGATTTAATGGTGACTGACATGTATGTAGGATACCACTTCACTGGATGTCAGATGCCTCAATATAGAGACATGACAACAGTATGTTAACACACTAAATGTGACAGCCTTTTTTTTCTCAGCTTTTTTTTCTTCATCTCTGACTGAAAACGTGTGCCTGAAATCTGGTTTCCTTATGCTTTCTCGATTCGAGAAGGTCAGAGTGATGAATTAATATTATTACTTATATATTCTTGAAGGTGTTCTAGCACAGTAACATGAACAAACTTCATCAACGTTTTGAAAACTCTGTTGTCCAGAAATGATTGCGAACAAATTTTAGTTAGAAACTAGGGCTGTACAGTTTATTGCTTTTTATCCTCATAGCAGTATCAACTTGCACAATAAACATATCGTAAAAGATTGTGGTTTCACATTCAGGGATTTTTTTATTTTTTTTTTGAGTAATTTGAAACAGAATATCTGTAGAAATCTGCAATTAAACATTTTACCTTCCTTTTTTGGTGCCCCTTGTGTTCAGTTCAGTGTTAAATTTGTTCAATAAAAGAATATTGGAAATAATTTTTCTTCATTTTTTAAATTCAACAAGCAATCTGTTGTATTTTAGAGGTATACTACAGCAAAAGGCTGCACTGAGTACACTTTAATACCTGTTAATCTATCATATGCAATATAATTATCGCGATATTCAACAATGTTATGGTATATCGCGTATTTTCCTTATGTCATGCAGCCCTATTATAAACAAAGTGAGCTGTTAAAGGTTTGTTTTTTTGTAATATTTTGATGCACTGGAGGAATGGTGTCTCATGCCTCACATTAATTCCAAGAAACTTGTAATATTTATGCTGAGGAGCACTGCATGTTTTCTGGAGGCTGATGGTAGCACATCACTTTACGTAGACACTAGGGGCAATAATACGATATTTGCTGATATCACAAAATCTGCCATAAAGTATTTTGATTCAATTAAATTCAGAGGCCTGCGAGATGATATCAGTAAATATCCTCATTATGTTTGTCTTGGCTGCTTACCATTGTCTGCTTGGCACTAGGCCGCCAGCACTGTTTGATGTGTAGGAAGGAGATGCGGACAGAAATGGTGACACAGGCGTTCTTAGGGAATTTCAAAATAAAGGCGTATCCTGAAGATGATGATATGTAGCCCATTGATGTTGTTTTGTATATCGATCCAGATCAATGTGTCATTACATCCCTATTAGACACATTAGTTTTATTGTGCATTTGTAAAGAGCTGACTCGTTGTCTCAAATTAAAATTTTATTGTTTTAAAATGCTGCTGGAGATATCTAAATTACAAGTTGAGTGTGCGTGAATGATACAAGCAGTGAGGTTAATCGGTAAAATAAAGTCAGGATTTCGTAGGATCTCTAATTTGCGAAGATGTGATTTGTAAAGAGCATGAAAAGCTTGTCAGTGACTGATGACAAAGGTGACTTTAATTAAAATGGAATACTCCGCATTGAATCCCAGACACACTATGACAAGAAACAAATACTGCAAGAGCAAAGATTTAATTCTTAACATTTATACTGACCTAACATTTGAGTTAATTAATTTATGCTTCCTCAGTGACTGCAGACTTTTAGAAAAGATGCAGTGCTGACTAATAAAGCAAGACAGGTACTATTGAAGCAGTGTTGTCTACATGTCTGCATCTAGTATTACAGTTAAATATTTCACCTCCACTGGTGGAAACTAGATGCATTGTAGCATTAGATTAAATGGATAAATATTACAATCTGCTTCGGCATCAATATTAGTATTGGGTGAAAAAACTTAACTTATGCAGTAATTGGCCAGGTGTGCAGATGAGAGGAAGTAAACTGGGTTTGAACTTCTCTCCCAGGCTCTCAATCTTTCAATCAAGAACTATTTCAGGCTCTTTTCATGTGAACAACCAAGTGCAGCAGTATAAATGCCTTCCAGGAGAGACTGTCTCATAATGTGTGCCATTATCTCCATATTTAAACGATTATCACGTCTCCCCGTGCTCTATGACAGCAGGATTTCACCACACATTTGACTGCGGTCGTTCAGAACGACTATAAACGCTTTACCTTTCAAAATGGTCGGACAACACGTCAAATGAACTAGTTATTTTCTAGCATAACCCGACACTCAGCGTAATAGCTGAAGCTGGATACATCTCACATTAAGATTTCTCACTCTAGTCCTTTAGCTCATGCTTGTATCCAGTGAGCCTTACAAGGAGTGCAGGTACTGGATCAGCGTGGCGTTTACTGTGTGCTGATGGCCACATTCAATCAAGTGGCTATTAAGCACTTGGCCATCAGCAGTTTACAGCTGTTTGATGAATAAAATGGTTGACCGCATTCTGTCTAAGCTAACACCGTCTGTATTTACATGCATATGAATAATGCCATGTCATCGCCTGATTAGGAGACCTGTCTCGAGTGCTTGAGAATATTCAGTGTGAAGAAACCACGTTAATAATGTCAAATACTTTTACATTTGACATTTTCTTCTCTGTCTGGATGAAGGACTTCGCAACAGCAGAACACATACTAATTTGCATCCGTTGAAATGAACAAAGGTCATGGATAGATGTCGAAAGATATGAAATGTAGTAAAAACTTGAGTGTGTGGAAGGGCTTAAGAATAAGTCTCACAGCCCAGTCTGCAAGGTAATTGGCTTGAAATTAGTTTTTAACGGAGATCATGTTTGAGATAATATGATTAGTCTTATATTGTGTTTCTACCAAAATAATGTGCACATTTTTAAGCATATTTCCAACGTGTTGGTAAAACAAAATGCAAATGTAAGTCCAACAACTGCCGTTATGTAAATATTGGGAAGAGAGTGGCACAAATTACATCATCAAAAGGCCATTTATGAAGGCTGAGATATACTCAAACAAAAACAAACTTTGCAACACATCTTAAAGCCAGGTTGGGGAGCCTGTCTGATATTTGCTTTTTATTATCTCCGCCAGGCGTGAGCCTGGAGGGGATTATGCGTTTGGTCTTGTGTGCGCGTGTGTGACTGTGTTTATCTGTCTGTCTGCAGCTAATCTCCAACACTACTGGATAGGGTTGCAATGGAATGAGATTTTCATGGTATAATAAGTGTCTCAGAAATTTTCATGGTATACAGTATTACACTATTATCATTATTATTATTATTATTATTATTAGATAAAGGTTTTTTTGGGTTGAACACACATTATTATAATTAGGGCCCAAGCACGCGGTGCAAGGACCCTATTGAAATTGAAGGAATTATTGAAACTTGAAATCATTTTTTTAAAGGACATGTGTCTAAAAAGTGACAGGCAGGTAGATATACAGTTTCTCTGTCCAGTTGCTTATTTTTGTAGTACTGTAGATAAGCAAATATATATGGTATGATAACCATTTTTTTTTTTTTTTTTTTTTATAAACTAGTGTATGTGGTTTTACAGCATACCGTTGTAACCCCACTACTGGACCAGTCAGCCTAAACTGAGGGCCCTCATGTGGTTGTTATTGGCTGTTTTACACTGCCTTCGACTGCTGACTCCCCACTCACCTGGCCAGTAGAGAACTCAATTTATCAACAAAATCACTTTGCAGTAGGCAATTCCAGGGATCTTCTCAGCTAAAGATAACAAGTCTTACCTGTCTGGTCGAAGGCCACCTTTGGGCATTCGTTGTGCCGATATTTATAGAAAAGTTTAGTGTCATTTTAATCCAGAACATCTGCAGATTATTTTATTCCCAATATGTTATGATCCACAAAAATTGAAGGTCAACTGTTTTTGTTATCTTCACCACCATCTTGACTGTAAAGGCCAGGAGGGACAATTCCACCAGGCTGCTTGGCAGAGATCTGCACTGAACTGAGTGCACTTTTCTAGTTTTAGAATAGCTTCCTTCAAATGTACAGCAAGATGCTGGTTGTTATGACTCATGTTCATATTATTCATGTTTTTGTGTCCTCCTGTCTAGACTACTGCAATTCTCTTTTTACTTGCCTTTACTTGCCTTGTTTTCAAATAATCCAGAACGCTGCAGCTAGGCTGTTAACCAGGTCCAACAGGTCAACCCACATCACTCCCATTGTAGTTTCTTTACACTGGCCTCCCATCAGGTTAAGGATTCACTTTAAGATTCTTGTTCTCATGTAAAGAGCCCTCCATGGTCAGGCACCTGAGTACATCAGTGATCTCCCTTAGGTCCCTTAGGTCTTAAGAACAGGACCTACTGGCAGTCCCCCAATCCAGACTCAAAACGAAAGGTGATAGTGCCTTTGAAGTCGTGGCTTCTAGGCTTTGGAACTCTACTCCATCAGGTTTACAGTCTGCAGTCTCCTTAGAAATTTTTAAAAAACAACAACTGTGGGACCCATCTCTTCAAAATGGCCTTTGTCCTACATCAAATTGTCTAGTGCCTGTGCATGATCATGAGCACACAGGTGATGTGATACAGATATAGTGCTGCCATTCTAATGCTAGCTGACAATTAGCCGGTAACTCACAAATAAGTGAAATAATGCACCAGCAAAGACGAGGACAAGGAACACTAAGAGCTTGCACACATGGATGTAATCAGTACAAGATTTGAATCATTTTAAAAGCTTGAATGTAAATGTAGGGAAGAAATCCATTCAACGTGTTTGTCAGGCCTTGAGGATACACACAGTGCAGTAGGTAAACCGAACTTTGGTTTGTTTAAACCTGTAAAAACAGACATCTTGCTGCAGGAGATGTTTAATAGCTAGAATATTCATTCTTTTTGCAGCAGAAAGCTTCAGCTTCTGTCTTCCATGTCATCACATTGTACACCCTTAATGACATGATTGCCCTGAGTTACATGTGAAGAAACGACACCACAATAAGCAAAAAATACCAATGTAGGCAGTGGTGGGCCATTTCTATTGCAGAGCTCAAAGGGTTAAAAAAAAACCCTGCAGGGCAAATTTAGGTAGTCCTTGACACAGGAGATCAGCTGTGGCAGTGGTGTAGTCTCTTTGTTTACAAAGAGAGTTTGTCATCTGTTACACAGGAAATGCATTATTATTGCAAAGAGAATACATTTATTTGTTAAAGCGTTTCTGGCATTTCCTCTCAGGTGTTAAAACATTCATTCAGTGGCGTATGAATGAAACCTTTTACAGGCTGTAGATGTTGGAGTATGCTGGCATCATATTCAGCAGCCTTTAGAGAACAAGCCAAATTCGATTTTGAAACAAACAGGCATCAATGAATATGAGGTCAGGTCTTTAAAGAGCATCTCCGTGATCACCCTGCCCTCGTCTCTGCTTCCTACCGCATCTCCCAGGAGGGGAATAGCCGCAGGCCCTTTAGCTGTCTCAACTTTGATTTCATCCTCACCAGGCACTCCTTAATGTTCACACATGCCTTGAATGGATTCCCAGTATACCTATTTTAGTTATGTTTGTGTTACAGCATCAGTAGGCTGGGGAAGCGGAAAGAGTGGGAGGGATAGTAGGTGATGACGAGGACTTCCTGACAGCTCACACATTGTTGGAGAGTAAACTTTGCTATGTATATATTAAGGGTTATTAACGTAACTCCTTGAAATGTCAAGGCTTATTGCAGAAAACAAAGCAGCCACAGAAGGACTCAACATATAAAGCAGCATCCCTCAGCAAGTCTTTGTGCTAAAGTGAGAGATAAATAGTTTATACCTGGGAAAACAGCTGGCTAATGTCCAGTATCAACATTAGAGTGGTGAAAGCAGTTTTGTTTTTGTTGTCAACATTCAGAGGCACACTTGCATCATTTTGTAGCACATGTATGTCTCATTGTTTTTCTTTGTTTCTCTGTTAAAAAGAGTCAATATCAGAAGCTCAGTTTAAATTCAGTGGCTTTTATTTGGCAGGTGTTTTAGATGTGTTTACAGCAATAAGAGCTTCAGACAGAGGCCGAGGAGGGAGCTTATTTAGCGGTTTATCCCTTTTATGTTGTGGAGAGATTTTCCCTCAAACATAAACCGTAATTCTGTGGTCAAATTGCAATCTAAAGGGCTGTTGAGCACATCATTTCTAGTATCAAGATTGTGGTTTCTTGCCCTTGGAAACACTGTGTTTTGGTGTGCTCCTCTTCCTCCCACATTTAGAGGCTTTGCCCTCAAAGTAATGCTGTTATTAGCTGTGCCTGGACATGCTTATATGTACCACACCACTGGCAAAAAAGAGCCCTTTAAGGCGCGCCGCACTGTGGTGTTTCAACATACCGCCCCGCAGAAAACCCCACAGTGGAATTTTCCCACTTTGTTGGAGTCCATTACACATGAAAAATCTGTCTGCCTCCTGCTTCTCCATGGCAAACTGGAGTTACACTCCATGACCCCGTTTTCATCCGAATCAGGCGCAGACACGCACAGATAGACTCTTTGCAAAGCCCATGAGCTGACCTTGCTTTGAGTGCTACAACTCCAGCACCCTCTTAAAGGCTTGATGAGCTGGCTGAAATATTACCCACTGGAGATACCGATGCAAGCCTCTATCACGTTTTAATGAAGCCAAAGTCATCTTTGTCTAAGTGACCCAGCTTTAGGAGTTAATAGTTGGGGTCGGCTTCAAGGCAGTGTTTTTGCCATTACGCAATTCCATGCCATAAGCACCGCAGAAAGGTTGAACTCTCCCTGCAGGCGATAGTGTCTATTCCACCTCCATAGGCGAAATAAGGACTCTAATTACAATCGACTAGTGATTTTCTCCACTCCTCTGGGCCTTATCTGCCTTCCTCTCCCCTAGTGCTGCCGCTGTGACACAGGCAAGGAGAAATCTAGAGGCATAAGCATTCTGGCCTCGATTATAGTCATAAAAATGGAAGCCTGGCTCCGAGCAATTACCCCATGGGGGAGCAGAACAAGTATGAGAGGGAAAGAGTGAGACCGATTCAGAGGGGAGGGATACCGGTGAAGGAGAGTGCTCAGATATACGGCGGAAAGACAAAACGCTCAGATACAGGGGGAGGGCGCAGAGGGTGGTGAGTGAAGGGAAAAGGACAAAAGTGAGAGTGTGAGCATGATGGAGAGAGGCAGAGTCAGAGAGGCTGTCACCTGTGAATGGTTCCCTAAAGCATTGTGGCAGGAGGCTGTCAATGCAGAGGAAAACAGAAAAGATGGAAAAGAGGAAGAGGAGATAATCTGCTCCCAATGTGACATGATGTCAGAGGAGTGGTGTGCGCGTCTGGCCCGGCACAGGGCTGTCGTTTTGAACCCAGCCCTGGGAGATCTCCCCCCAGCTAGCCTGTTAATACTCATCACCGTCACTGTCATCATCATCATTATCACTATAATCATTGCCACAGTCAACAGCGTACACAGAGGAGCCAGTCACTGGGGAGCAGGAGTTGTACTCAGGAAGGTGGGAGTGCAGCAAGTGCTGCTGGGCTGTCCTTGGAATGGCATGCATCCACCGAGGAAGTTTAGGAAGTTCACTGGGTGAATCACCAATGAGGTTTATGGCTCCATTTCATCCTCTGCCCAAACATTTCTCAGATGAGTTTCTCTAAATGACTGATCCTGAGGTAATCGCACAAGTCACTGCAGTCTTTGTTCACTACAGCAACCTCCAGATTGACAGTCCCTAGATTGCTTACTCTCCTCATTTTGGCCCGAAGCAATGTTCTTTTTTGTCTGACACAACGCTATTGATCTCTCAGTGGGATTGTACGTTCACAGGTCTACATGAATTGCCCTGGCTGTGTGATTGCACTGCTGCAGCATTTTAGGTTTTTGTTCCAGCGGAGGAGATACAGATTGCCTTTTGTGAGTTACTCTCATTTACTGCCACTATGCCTTGGCATTATTATCAGCAGCGTCGCATAAGAGCTTTTTGCAGAGGTTCAACAGCTTGTAGCTGCACAAAACAACAGCTGGTATGGTGCAAAACTTAGATCAAAAGACCTGGTGGATGAAAGAAAAAGTATTGGACTTAAAAATGAAGGGAAAGACTTTTGTAATTTGCAGCTACTGTTTAAATCCTGTTTTTGAATCCAGGCTTTTACACATGTGCTAAAAGCACCACTGATAAGATGATGCTGTTAGATTAAAAGCACAGCCTGAAGAGATGCCTGTTCCAGCAGTATGTGACAGACGTGGCCCCACAGAATAATGAGGTGTGTGATGCATTTGAAGCCAGATTTTATATTAGGGTTGGGTACTAAACTCGGTACTTTTAAAGGTGTACTACGAGGATTTTCCTAAAAACAATGTATAGACTACTGAAGTAATTCTTCTCAATCATCACTTATGACCCACTAGAAGTGTGTGATGGTGTGTTTTTCTACAGAGACTTTGCCCTCTGCCTGTAGTTTTTTTATTTTCTTCTTGTTTCCTGTGTTTGGGATGTTTATGGGCGTGCACCCCCACAGCGCTCATGTGAAGTCAGGGCTTTATAAAAAAGTATCAGACTGGAAGCAGCAGCCATCCAAGAAACACAGCACCAAAAAAAGCAACATATTGAAGCTTAACGCCAAAAGCGTGAACTTGGAGTTAGCTTTTGCTTTTACCGATACTGGCGAGCTTTTGTACAAACAGTAACCGACAATCATGCATCTTCTACCTTTAAGGGTACCAACCAAATTATGTCAGTACTACTGAGCACCAATTCATGTTGAGACCATCTGTGCCAAATTTTGGTATCTGAGAGTGTCTCTGGGTGAGAACGGCAGATTTAGACGAGGCAGAATTGCAGCACAGCACCCAAAAGCTTGGAAACCAGCCAAGGAGCTCCCAGGACTGCGACGGAGCTCCATGGAGCCACAAGGTTCCGTCAGCTTTTCAGTGAACCAAAACTGCCGCTGCAGCACCGATCTGCCACCATAGTTTTGGCATCTGGTCTATTTTCTATATTATTTAGTAATGAAATAGTATCACTGCTAGATGAGTACACACTCGCAGACAGCCAGATACAGAAGATTAACTCTGTGTGATTAGAAAAGAGGAGAGGAGCAGAATTGCTTTTTAGTCTACTGTGTCACCCCTGCAGCTTGTTCAGAAATTAAATGTCATTACAGTACATTGTTTTGTACAAGTACTGAATTACAGGCATCTGAACCGGTACTGGTATCATTACAAATGTGAATGGTACCCAACCCTATTTAATATAAAAATCGAGTTTGTTTTTCTAAGGAGAATTTGTGTCCACTGCTATGCAGAACTTTAGAGTTGAAATTATTTTAAATGATGCCACATATTGCTGGTTCCACTTGAACTAGTAATGGTGCATAAATTGTCCTTTTAAAGTGTAATTATGTGTAGCACACTGTGAATGCTAATGAGGCAGAAATGCACAGGCATTTACTCTGATGATTTAAGTTGAGGGGGGAGAACACCCATCAGCTTTCTGCATTTAGTCATTTTTTTTTTCTTTTTAAACATGTTCCTTCTGTTTGCCCAAACCACCTGTGCCTGTCGCAACTCACCAACAAGGGCTATAAAAAAATCAGTAACTCTTAGATGACTTGGAGATGTGCCCAGACTGCCACAGTGGATGAACAAATGACCTGGAAGAATCAACAAATTTAAAAATCGTTGTTGGATCTCTTTTTATGAGCATTGACACGACTTTTCTTGCACCCCACCCTCTCTCACAGTGTGTCCTCTGTGTCTTTGTCATTGACAGCCTTTGTTTTGTTGTCAATCTCATGTGTGGCAAAGCGCTGTCTGCTACACTTGCCAATGCACATGACAGTTCCTTTTAATAGCATCCACCACACAAATTACAGTTTCTGTAATGGCATTTTAATTATCAAGCCAAATTGTAACTTCCTTTTCATGTTCAAATATATGGAAAAGGCGATGTTCTCTGCGGTCTTACTCATCTGTGTCGGCAGCATGTTCTATCTGAAATGCCACCAACATAAAATTATTTTTAGAGCGATGACGTCTGGGAACAATGTTGTAGTTAGAGCTTTTATAATCGTGTGCAGCAGCTCATATCTTGACATTATGGCTTCTGCGGAGTAATCTGAGTACTCCAGATTAGGGCTGCCCCTGACAAAGAATTTTCCTAGTCTTACATATCACCTTGGGTTCGTCCTTCACCTTCTCAAAATGATCCCACACTTTGGATTTCCTGCCCGACATGTTATTAACTAGCCTGTGTAATAACAGCAGATACCGGTCCTGATAATTAGGGTCGTACACATGCTGCGTATTTAATCACCTGGAAAACAAAAGGTTGGGCGTTGGGCACTACTCTTGTGCCTTTTTTGTAACGTGACTTCAGTCTTACTGCCAAGTGTGGCCTCTTCTTGTGTCTGTCCTTTCAAATTAAATTCCCCCATGGTCCAGTCAAATAGGTTTTGATTTATTTTGGCAAGGCACAACTCCTAATAGAGTTGAATGTTTTTGTCTTTTTATTCCTGCAGCTGAGCAAACAATGAAATCTAATGACCTTTCTGGTCGACTAATGTTTGCTCGACTATTGGGGGCAGCTCTACTCCAGATCATGTCTCAATTGTCCTGTTGATGCAAAGCTCCAAGTTGGAGTCATCCCTAAAGTACAATTGCTTTTGGCATACCACTTGACACCAGTTTGTTTTAGTTTTTTAATAGGATTTCTTATAAAAAACAAAAAGGAAATTCCCGCAAAATTGCAAGACAAGTACATTTCAGCCAAGGAACATTTGATTAAACTGTTTCTCGGTGAGCACAGAATCACAAGCAGCTACAGTGTGCTGGTACAACATGGAGGTCACCGCGGTGTGACCCGTCATCGGACACATGGAGCCAATAATTAATTAGATCTGCAACAGAAAACTACATTTTCTAAGAACCCAACTTCTGCAACAGTATTTATTCGGCTTTGACCTTAAATTCCATGTCTGTGTATACACCCGCAGCATGTCAATTTGCTCTGGATAGAGGAACTTGAAGAATCATTTTAGCTGCTCTGCAAGTTTTCTTGCTCTAAATGCTTGTAATGCCGCATTATTAATCCTGGCAGAAATGGTGTTCTATTGTAAACTTGCTTTTCCATTATCTGAGAGTGAATGATGTTTCACATTTCTGTTTGTGGCCTCTTGTCACATTATCAGCTTATGCAGTATAAAAGCTCTGGTACAGCTGTGGGTGCTAAAGCAATTTTCTCCCTGTGATTCACCTATAGCGATGCCTGCAGCTGTACACTCTCTTACCTCAGCAAGCCACTTTACAGTATTTTTAAATGCCTTTCTCTCCAGCGTGATTATTAGAATTCTGCTATTGTAGCATGACGCTGCAGCCAGTTTCCTCAAACCTTAGTATTTTAACAAGGTGACTTTGTGGCAGTTTTTGTAAGTAATTGCACTGCGTGGTTCCTTCAGGTCTGGTCACACAGCCTGTTCTGAGGCCTGTTCTCTTCGCTCACACCTCGGGCCTGCTTCTCTGTCCCTGCTGCTGCAGAAATCCTTTAACCTCTGCTGTCATTCTCCCACTGCGCAGCGGTGTCGCGCTCTCATTGGAATGGGTCTGCCACACTGCGGTGAGGATGCAGAGCTGTCAAGCCTCATTGCCACTTAATGAACAAACATATTTCTGTAAGATTCTCATCTTTGGTTAAGAGGGAAAGCCATCTGCACTGGTTATGCAAAATGGATCCCAACATCACAAATGAACATGCAGCCCCTATCTTTCCAGGCCCAGACCCAAATCACAGCACTACCAAAACACACTTTACCACAGACTCACACGGGCGGCACTCGAGTTAACGAGAACTATTAAGGATAAGATCTCAAGTCTTAATTAATAGTGGGATTTGGACACTCACTACCAAGGATTAGGCAGAGATTGCTCTGATGTATTGCTCAAAATTATTATTCTGTCACATAAAGGAAGGTGCTGAGTTACCAAGAGTATTCATGCACAATTTCACGCATCACTAGCACTGCACCACATTATCCTAATTTATCACATGCGGCATGTATGATGTTGTAGGTTCCTCGTTTTACGTACAGGAGGTGAAATGATGCATCTGTTCAGGTTGCACGGATGGTAAATCTCAGATGACACGAATATGCGTTCCTCTCCAGTAATGGCGGTTAGAGAGATGTCATCACAAATCTTTGCATATGTTTTGTGAATAGTAGGGACAAATGTAAATGTGACCTAGCAAACCACACTAGCTACAAATGGCAGTGTGTGTAATAGAGCTGTACCAAATGGGTTTTTTTTTAACATTTGAGGCTTTTATTGAGGTTTTAAAATGAAGCCTCAAATATCTGTCGTCAAGTTTTATGACATCATGACCCTAAACAAAATGAAAAATCCTTGAATAAAATCCTCAATTTGAATAAACTGATTTATTGGATTAAATTAGTTACTCTTTTTTTTATTATTAAATCAACTTTGTTATATAAATCGTCAGTTGCATCAGCAGAAACACATGTAGGCAGCAGGCTAATCCAATAAGGGATTATAATCACGCCCTTAGGCTAATAGCAACATTATGGTATGACAGAAATGGTGGCCAAGCAAATGCAGATATATAGTATGATCTCTTTTTTTGGAACAACCCAAGTTATTTACATAGATTTTTGTAATTGTGGTTATGAATGTAATTTATGTTGCTGTTAGATTGCAGCTAGACCGACCTGTAAATACAGGTGCGTGCCTCTCTTTGTGTGCAACAAGCTGGAGAACAAACCATTTTTGACCACAGTTCAAGTGCTGTTTTTGACAGGCTAAACACCAACAAATGTGGATTGAAGTTCTTTCTTTTTGAAATAAACTTTGACTTTTGCACTTTACAAAGCTAATATTAGTGTTGCCTAATCTATATCTGCAAATGTGCAGAAACACTGGGTTTAAACTGAGACATGGGAAAGAAAGAAGTTGCCCAGATTCAATTCAATTCACAGGCTGATTTAGAATTTGAATGCCAATGCCATGACTGATTTGAAATATTTGATACAGCCATTGTGTGTTACATGTGTTTGGAACACACAACTAGATAGCAGTAAGCAAGTGGAGTGATGTGGAACAAGATGTAGATGTCGAACCTTTTTCCTGCCATAAATTTAAGCGGACTATCCTCACTGTTCTTAGTAAGGGAAGGAACCACCAAACTTGAGCAAACATCTTTATAATAGGAATATTAAATGCTAAGAACATTTTTTTTAGGTTCAGTAACTTGCAAACTTGTAGCAAAATGCAATTCCAACAATATTTCATTTTGACTTGAGAGAAAATCTTCCAAAATCAATCATGACATTCATACACCCAAACCTGGCCAACAAAGCATTAGATATTCATTAAAAGTGTATCGAATAATGTAGTCAAGTTCCCCAGAATTTAAGGTTGTTAGCAGAAATACACGCCAAGGTAAAAAGCTGGGTACAGTATATGCCGGCTCGTGTTCACATTTTCTGTGTGTCTATTTGAATGCACCTTTTGAGGGAGGGAAACAACAATTCAAGAGTTTGCTGGTTGACCAATCATTGTATGAAATATGTTTGAAACCAGTGCAGTGCAGAAAGTCTTTTCCTTGCATCACAGACAATCCGTCTTATCACGGTTGAAGAGCTTGGCTCAATTGGCAAGTTTGTGTTTACCACAGAGTCAGCAGCCTCTCTCATGGATGGTTTCTACTCAAACACAAAAATTCCGTCTTTTGGAACTGGTCAAGATTGAAACATTTATTTTTTGAAGAAGGTAAATACGGGACATCCAGTACAGCAGTGATATTCAGCTTACATGTAGGGTGCTGGGTGGCCCTCTGACCATTTTCTGATACACAATAAAAATAAATTGATTCTGTCTTGCATATAAAAGCATGAAAGTAGAACTTGTTTGTTTAAAAAAAAAATGTGGAAGGGAAGGATCCCCTGGACCCTTAACAGAGGTCCAGGCTAATTACTTATATATTAATTATTAATGTTTGTTAATGAACTGGCCCCTGGCTGCCTCCTGTCGTTTTACAAAAAAAAGGCCCCCAGTCAAAGCAAATTGAGTAACCCTGCAATAAAGTGTATCTCCCAGGCTGACTGCTTTGGTCAGGCAGATAAACACTTACGGTGCTGCCTGCCACAACACCAAATTCCATTCTCAAACGTTGAGAAACTGAAAAGAAAAGAAAATTTAAAACGAAAATATGTCACTTTTTAATCTGGTTTGATGTGCTGTGAAAGCCGAGGAACACCAGTACCAAATGCCAAGATTTGAATTTCCAGTAAAACAAAATTATGACTGGTGTGCTAACTACATGCCAAATTAATCAGAGCACACTCGGCTAAATTGCCTCCCAAGTTACAACATGACCGGCTGCTGACAGGCAATGTAGCATTTAAAAGTTGTTTTTTGTTAAAGTGAGTTTGGTGCAGTGCTCACACCACACACGTGCCAGGGCGACATTACATCACTTCCACCCAACTTCACGGAGAACAATGAGAGTAAAACAACACCACTGATCTGTTTCAACCTTTTATGCTCTGGTCTAGCTTAGCTATAAACTTTAGGTTACTTGCATAACCCCAGTTCTCAGAGTAGCATAAGTGAGATCAGCATCAGTTAGCATTTTCTGTGCTAAATTCAAGTATACTGTATATTATTTAATTGACCTTACATGGTGGTGTAGCAGGGCTGTATAGAGTGCATGTGTAAGTCAGTGTATGTTAATATAGCTGTATGACATTTGGGGTATGTGTGTGCGTAAGCTCCCCCTCTTATCTATGCTGCACCAGCGTCTATGTGCTGAACCAGCAGCGGGCAGGAGCCACTTCAGGCATTTCAGATGGGTCTTGTATTGTCAGCATCCATAAAGATGACAAGGGAGCCTGTATATTGGTAGCGTGGTCTGCTGCCGTGTGTCATCTGTTTCTTTAGGGCCCATCTGAGGACACAAGGGGACAGGATCTGATTCAGCTCTGGGTCTACAAGCAGATCAGGCCCAACAGGCACATTATAATGGCAAATAAAGGCGTTAGAGGCCTTGTTGGTACAGTAAAGTCGGCCACCCATTGTCTCTGTCCTCCCTTTCCACACTAAGCCTGGTAGCGACCAAGGCTACGCCCTCATCCATTAAATAAGCATAGGCCTTGCTTAACGGTCATTAATGCTGTGCTCAGTCTGACTTGGTGGATCGTTACACTGAATAGATGTGTCCCATTCTGTGCAGGGGCCAAGCATGGAAAGTGCAATGAGTTACACGGAGCAGTGATTGCTCTCTCTCCATGGCTAATAGGAGCCCCACTTGTGAGTGTGATTCTTGTCCCTGTTTCATCAGACCAGGGCCCGTTTTGGTATATAGTCCTGCGCTATCACAAGCTAATTATAGATATTCGCTATATCAAGGAGTTGCAAAGATGAAGGAAAGTCTTTTTAAATGTGTGAAACTTTTTTTTTTTTTGCAAAGAAAAGCCTGAGATTGTGATTGTAAAGAGAAGCATGGCAGTAATCCTCAATGTCACCTGAAAAGCGAGTAAACTCGGCATGACAGAAAGAGTGCATTGTTGCGTCATGGCTATAGGATCAAAGAGAGGCCACCTGACCTGTGCTATCCTCCTGCTTCTCAAAAGTATGTGCCATCCTCACTGATGGAAATCGTGTTTCAGTTTTTAAAAATAAAGGCAATTTATTGAAAACAACCATATAAAAGAAGTATATCACTGCTAGAAAGATGGTCTTTTCATAAAAGTAGGCCGTCTCTGCAGTAAAAAGATACAAATACTTTAAATTTTGAGCTATATGACCAGAATAAAAAGGCTGTGGTATTTACTTTTGCTGAAGAGGTAGAAAACCTGTATCTTCCTGAATGTAATGCGCCGCATTGGTTCCTTAAATGCTCATACTGGTGAATGACTTACTGCGAGCTTAGCCTTTTTGTTGAGTTTTTGGCACCAGTGTCAAATAACAGTTAAACATTCAGTGAAAATATGTTTCTGAAAACATTTTAGACAAGAACTAGACTAGAGAACTAATCCCAGATTTATCAGCCTGCATTTTTTACAATACAGGGAACAGTATGACGCCCACTTCCTGTTCACAAATTCTTGTAATACAGCCAAACAGTGCACTAAAATATGTTTATTAAAAACATTTTAGGCAAGAAAAAGACCAAATGGTCTGAGTTTGAGTGAGAGAGGAAGCAGCTGGTCTCTCTCGATCCACTTCTATACTCTTTGTGTCTGTGGTGGCAAGCGCAAAAATGCGAAAGTACAATCTGCAGTTCCAGCAGCAGCCCTACAGCCAGCAAAAATCCACTGGATGACGTGTTTCACTGCTGAGCTGAGAGATGAGCAGGAGGATCAGGGCGCTGGTAGGATGAAGGGACGTTTACCACAGTTCATTTCCACACACTGCCCACATTATGATACAAAGCTAGCTGGAAATCTGTAAAGTATCCCTTTAATGTACATATTCAGAACAGGGCTGCAAAAAGACCTGGTTGACACAGCTTCATGCAGGAAGCCTCACACTTCCTCCATGCCTTGCTCCATAGTAAGAAAACAGCAGGGTCGGGGCGAGCACGTAGGCAGGATGCCCGCCCGCTATAGCCTCGGAGCAACTCTGAATATCAGTAGTGACAAGAGACCTTAGTGCCTTATGGTTGCAACAGATGTCTCTCTCTGCTGCGCTTGATCAAGATCACAGACCGTCTAATCAGCCAGATTGAAGGCCAGCCACACTTTGTGTCAAATATTAAGAAAGGCATAGCTGTTTATTTCTCTTGTGCCTTGCATGTACGGCCGTGTAATGAGAAGTGCTGCCTAAGATGAAGTTGCCAGACTTGACGAGGTGACACACTGCCAAACAAAACAATTGGATTATGAGCTTAAAAGAAAGAAGGCACAGAAATGGTGGGCCAAGAATAGTTGCATTTGCAGACGCAGGAAATCTCTGTCTCCATTTAGATGGTAAACAAAACAGTTTGTTCTGTCTATCTGTGTGTTTTTTTTCCCACAAGCATCTGCTGCATATTCATACATGACAAGCACAGTGTAACTCAATAAGCTTTACACATGCAAGATTAATTGTATCATATTGTTGTATGTAGGGGTGTTTGTTTGGGAATGAATGAGAATCCATATGTCCATTTGTATTTATCAGTCCCTCCAGGATTTTGCAGGCTCTTTTTGGGATTGTCGCGGCCAAAAATGCCCAATTTCACGGCAGCTTTTCTAAAAACTTACAATGTTTTTTTTTTTTACAAGGAAATTGCAGGAGCAAGTGCAAGAATAGTTGCTTTTTATGTTTAATTCATTGAAAATCAAAGGCATCTTGTCCAAGTGAGAATAAAACCGCACTGTTCTGAGTTCGTAATTCATACTACACTAAAGATAGCACTAACCATGCACCATTACCTTGATTCTTTCAGCTCTTTCATTAGATCTAGGTGCAACAGCCTCTGTCATGATGACTTTTCTTGTCTGTTTCAACATGTTTCAGCCATTCCTGAATTGTGTTGCAAAACAGCTAACCCCTGCTTTCATGCAGAACATCAGAGATTAGCCTTGCTTGATCTTTAGCTGTAATTTTAGTTTGTAAATGTGAGATGTGCGTGTTGCATGGTACATGTTCACAACTAGGGGTGGGGGGAAAAATCGATACAGCATAGTGTTGCTTTATTTTTGTGTGACAATAACATATCAGTGCCAAGTATCAATTTTTATTATATAAATTACTAATGTTACAAATTAAACTTTAGGTCGCCTACTAGAATATTATAATTAGTTCACTAGAGACGCTTTCATTCATTCATTTTCTGAAACCACTTATCCTGTTAGGGGTGGCAGAGGGGGCTGGAGCCTATCCCAGCTGACATTGGGCGAGAGGCGGGGCACACCCTGGACCAGTCATCAGCTTATAGCAGGGCTGACACATAGAGACGGACATCCATTCACGCTCATGTTCACACTTACAGGCAATTTAGAGTCACAAGTTAACCTGCATGTCTTTGGACTGTGGGAGGAAGCCGGAGTACCCGGAGAAAACCAACGCTGACACGAGGGGAACATGCAAACTCTGACAAAATTGCAAGGTTGGGCAGAATTTACGGGGATTGGTTGAAATTGCATTAATTGTTGCAGCTGAAATAATTGAATGTTCAATTTTTCTCTCTCCTTCCTGTGTAATCTGTATGTGTCCATATGGATTATACCCCTCTCTTGTCACTCTCACCTTATGTTCTCTCTCCTGCACGTTGGTGGCAGAATCACACACTGGAGTAATTCCAGATTTGTATCGAGTAGACTGTGTTTGGATCATCTCTCCCTCTGTATTGCTCTTGCTCACCCTCTTGTCACTATTATTCGATGTCCTCTCTCTCTTATACAGTGAAGGTCTAACGTTAAGTCATATCCCTTGTTTCCACCCAAAGTCATTTTATTACCACAGCCATGTAAATGCTTACAAGATACAGGCGTCTTTTGTGTGTGCAGGATGGTGTCACAATAGTTCAGTCTTTAGACTTTCTCTCATGGGTGCCAATCTGCCGCCAATCACTGCTACATTGTGCATCACTTAGTTCAGCCCTGGGGCTTGGTACAAGAAGAGTCCATATTGTTTGTGACCTTCAGGCTCTGTGTGCATTTCTGCAAGGAGTGTGTGTGCAGGAACAAGTGTTCAGATCTCACCATTTCTTGCTAAAAACAAAAAAACCCTGATGTTTTGTAACAGCCAATTTCCTAAACTGAATGCTGTCAGAAACAGCCCATGAATTGAATATGTCCTTATCCCCTCGACGGTCTGCACATAGGTGTTGCAGAAATACATCTCAGTGTTTTGATTATTCACACTGAGCCACATCTGTCTCGAGAAAAGTAAGAATGGAAATGGGGATGATTGTTTGGAATGAAAGGTTGAAATTGGCAATTTTCATGCAACAAAATCTCTCAGTGGGGGTTATGTGTCACACAGAAGATTGATGGCTCATTTATTCTTCTAAGTAAATCAGTGTTGTGGCCACTCTATCTCTGTCCTGCTCACGGAGCTGTATCTGCACTCTGTTAGCTTGTGGGTGTGTCTTGTATCAGAAACAACCAGACGTAGGGATGATCCCTGCTATTTCTGAGGGAGACTGCATCTTAACACTGGCCTGTCCTGGGCGATAAAATGATTGGGATGATCTAAAAGTGAAAATGTAATTTACTCGATCATATACAAGGGAATTGCGCTGCGTTCTTGCGTGTTCCTCTAATAGCAAATGGCAGCTCATGTGAATAAGTGAATATTCAACCAAAGATAATGACACTGACGGGAATAGTTTTTCTAATTATATAATTTGTTTGAAGTCCCCCTAAAGACAGGTTTTAAAGTATAGATACTCTGCTATGGTTAATATTTTGTTTAACATGGTTTCCCCTCATAAAACATAAAAATAGCAAAGGGGCTGGAAGCAGAGCTACTCTTTCTCCCTCATTCAGAAATTCTGGATCTGACCTCAGGCCCTGCCTACCACCGCTTCGTGCACTATGTTTCGCTTTACTCCAGTGCTAAAACAAAGTGTGGTCTGGTGGGTCTGGCTATGGGAGATCGGTGCCAGGTTGACCGGTGAAAAGGCAGCAGGCATCAAGAATGCTAGCGTTAGCATTAGAGGAAACATGGGCGAGATTCTGCCACACATGTCTGAGCCTCAGTCAGACCTAGACTCAGATGAGAAGTCTGTTTTGTTTCAAAATTGGCAACTAGCAAACGTATCGGAATGATAAGAGCATGTAGCATCTTCCATTTATTTATGTAGTTAGCTTCTAGGCTATATGGCAGTGACTGACACAGCCATAGGAGTTTGTGAAACACACAATAATATCTATATCCAGGGTCTGGTTTTCATCCAAAAACTGCACATTCCTCCATGTTTGCTGTCAAAACTTTCACTATGCTAATGCAAACTCTGCTCTCTGTACTGACAAGTCCGCTCTCAGGTTTCCTTGCTGGTGTTGACGTCTGTTCCCCAGTCGATTTGCGTTTCCTGTATTCGACAGCGATTGTCTTTCGTTTTAGTGACCTAATCTAGTCACCTAATCTAGTTTGCCCGGAGTATGTTTAAATCTCAGATGTAAGGAAAGTGCTCAGGCATCGTTTGCTTCAGTAGAAGAATGTGAAAACACCTCTGTAGTGAAAAACTTGGCAGAGATGCGGGTGTCTTGGCACATTTTTCAACCACATCAACTATCACCAGTACTAACTAATGGTCTTCCTCAGTATAATTACTCACAATTGTTGGTTTATAACAGCTAAAGCAAAGTTAACATTTTCTGCTGTTGCCTCACAATAACAGCTTTCAAGCAGAACCCCCTCCCTGCAAAGCTTTTATTGGAAAGCAGCTCTTGAAAAGACATTTTATTTGTCATGAAGATCAGCAGTGCTTTGTTAGCTGCACTGTTGTTCAGTAAAAATTGATTTTACACATCAAGATGTGGATACATTGTGCACTATTTTGTCATTGGATTTGGTTTAAATGCTGCAAAAGGTGATGTTACCAGAGGATATAGCCACTGGCAATGACTGCAGGCTTTTATACTGGTTTGTGCAATCCAGCACACCCCCACCTTGTAATGAAGGTAAACAATAGTTCCTCTGCACCATGCTGTCCTCTTTAGTATATTAATACCATGTATATTCATTTCACCATCAAGCATCAGGATAACAAATATTTTCTTTTGGATAATTGAAGGTCTGTTGTATCTTATTTGCATACACGCAGCACAAGATGTAATCAGGGTTGCTCATGGCACTGCGCAGGTATCTCAGCCACATGAAAGAATGTCATTAAGGAAAAAGGACTGAGCAGGTTCCCCTCCTGCATGCTCCCTCTCACTGCAGTTAAGCTTCACATATCTACAGCTGAGGTAGAGGAGAGGAGAGCGGTGGAGGGTTTAAAGCAGCGGTTTGGGGGAGGGGTGAGTAGAGCGTGTCTACAATGTGAAAGGAAATTTCAGTGCACCCTCAGGGAACATGGGAGAGGAGGTGTGAAAAGTAGGCTGGTCTTAGTGTCGTGGAGTGACTAAACTTCCTCAGACAGGTCACAAAAGAGGCTGAGGGTTGGAGTGTGTGTGTGTGTGCCTGTGCCTTAAAGCGGCTGGCTGTGATTGTAATTGACCATGGTAATGGACATTACATGGGACAGCTAAGGATAGCAGGCGAGGATCCTGCCATCTGTACATAGAGTCATGGTGAGTGGGGCCTTTTTGCAAGAAAAAACCTGAGTGTTGGCTCGCAAGTGAGGATATTGCCATGGTAGTGGTGTGGGTGACCATAAAGGTATTTCTAAGGCATGCAAATGAGTGTGTGTGTGTGTGTGTGTGTGTGCATGTGCAATCATTTGTCTGTGTACAAAAGGCCCTGTGTGTGTCTTATGAGTGTCATGATGCAGTGCTTGGAGCTAGAGAGCTGTGCAAGTAATAGCCTCGCTCAGGCTAGATAATTAGTCAAATGCTGATTTCTACTCGACTCCCATAGGAACAGTGCCACCAAGGCTAAATATCACCCACTGAAGTGGTGCTTATCTCTCTGTGTGGGCTGGAGAAATGGCAGTACCATATAGCCCGTGTGTGTGTGTGTGTGTGTGTGTGTGTGTGTGTGTGTGTGTGTGTGTGTGTGTGTGTGTGTGTGTGGGAATGTGCATGCTCTCTATTTTTTAAGCTACTTTTGATGTAACATTTATATCTGGAATTAGCTTGTTCGCAGTGTGTTTAAGCCCCTTTTTTGTGTCATCATTAACCCAACATGCCGCGATGAAGCACAATGCTGTTGAAGCTAGCTGTCAAACTGTCAACCTGCCTCCCTCGTACTGACTTCACATTTGTCATATCGAAGTATGTAATGCTCACTGTGATGAGAATGTGTTCCTGACCTTCTGTCCCATGTCTTTTTTTCTGTTGTTGTTGTTGTGTTTATGCACAGGAGCTCCAGTTTGAGCGGCTAACCAGGGAGCTGGAAGTGGAGAGGCAGATTGTGGCCAATCAGCTGGAAAGATGCAGACTCGGGGCCGAGTCGCCAGGCGCTGGTAGCAGCAGGTAATGAGAAGCTGCACATACACACACACACAGACACACACGCGCACACAGAGCCACAATCCAACACATGGCGTTTTCATCCTTCACAGCAGTGACCGTATTCCATAGTGTAACCTTATGGCACAGTGATGGAGCATCCCAGTGAGCTCAAATATGATTGGACTGTAAATCTAAAAATGTCCCCCTCCTGTCCTGTTATTTAGAAATGGAAAGAACTGCTCCGGTGTTATCTAAAGCTGAGCTCAGACTACAGGAATTTTGGGCCAATTTATCCCTGATTCACACCTCCAGACAATCGGAGGAGAAATACAGTCTGGGACCTTGGTCAGTACTGATGTTCGGCCCAGATTATTTAGTAATGTGAGAGGTTTACAGAACCAAGGCTGCGCCCGACTCAGAATTATGTCAGTGGAATTAGATTTAGCTGTATAATATGAATAGTCAACATTTTTGTCCATATAAAGTTTGAACAGGCTCAGAGGGAGCTTCACTGAGACAGTGGCATTCATGTAGCAAACAAGCTAACTATGCTAAAGACATATCAGAAATGTGCAACAATAATTTTTGCAGACGCTAGATATCAAACAAAAGCCAGAGACTGTGTTGTATTAAGTTGCTGTGAGCTGTACATTCACCACTTCTAAACAGAGGAGAGAATTATCTTAGAGCCTTAGGGTTCAAAGCCTCTCCTCCTCTGTGCCGCTGCATTGTGTCCGCACCTCTCTGTACCAAAAAGTAGCGTGAAAGTCAAGAGCACTCATTCCACAGCAAAAACTGGGGACCAAAACATCCCAGAAGTACAATGCACAGCACACTGACTAGAAGACAGAAAAATGACTGCTCAACTTGAAGCAATCTCAGTCGAGTGAGGTGTCTCTGACTGATGATTCGAATCTCTGATTTTCAAGGGGCAGCCTGACACAGATCCAGTCATAAACCTCGCAGACTGCTCGCACACTCATCAGTTCGCTCCAGTAATTTTAAACATCTCGGATATAAGGAGTTAAAATCTGGACAATTGCAGTTATGATTGCATTAGTACAGAGCAGCTGACAGTGATGCCGCTAAACATTCTCGCCCATGAGGGTAATGTTGGCTATCATACTGCTGTTGTTAGATATTAAAACTGACAGTTAAAATCTCACCTTCAGTTCTCACTGAAAAATGGACAACCCATCATTACCCAAATGTTTTCTCATCCAGACTCTTTTAGCCTCCTGCTTTTGTTTTTTTCTCAGTCCAAAGCATTTTTTAACATTACTGCAAGTTGTCACACCAGATCAGTCTCCATTTTGTTTAAAGCTGCTTCTCCATGTGATCACGTGAGGTGGTGCATTCATGCTCCCTCTGGCACAATAATCTTAATAATATCATGCAGTCTTGTTGCGTATGCATGTTTGGGGTTAAAGAGAAGAGCAAAGTTTCTCCTTATGTCCGTGATGCAACCGGATTTCAAAATCGGTCAGGATTTTAAAACTCCTGTAGTCTGAGCCCAGCTTCAGCTTATCAGAAACTCACTTGTGTCAGTTAGCAATTTAAATGTGCAGGATTTTGTACCGGCTAATTGAGTCAAATCGCTTTTATGTAAAGCTTAAATGAAAATATAAAAAACTGTCTTTGTAGGCAAAATATTAAGCTGTAATGTTTATCAGTAACAGAAGGTGCATGTGTTTGTGAACGTGCATGATAGTGGAGTGTTGTTTGCTCAGTGAAGCGCTGCTGTCAGCGTTGAAGGAGTGTGGAGCTTCTGAGTTTGTTCTGGGAACTCATTCCCATTTCATCAGCTAAGACACTAGGCTGCCTGATCATCACACCTCAGTGACCACACATTCTGTCCTGTCTGCTGTGGCTCAGACATGTCAGGTTCATTTGTACAGCTCAATACCACGTACAATATCCCAATGGGCTTCACAGAGCCGCTGTGAAGAAGAGTTGACACCAGTCTTATATTATAGCGTGGCTTGACGGTTTACCTCAATAGGATACGGAGATGCAGTGATACACAGGAATGCTGTTGGTACTGGCCAATAACAGCTATATGAATTAATAACGGTAGCTGGCAAGAAAAAAAACTATACTGACAGTAAAATCCTGCAGAATAAAAACATCAAGGTCAAGGTTTGAAATGTGTGCGTGTTTTGTAACATTCATTCATGCATCACTGTTTTCAGTTGTAGTTCCCCTTATTAAACAAGTAATATGTGACTCGCTTTTGGGTCCAGTTAAAAATGGAATTTCTTATCATGGCAAGGGAAATTATAATAGAGGTTAATAGACTGTGACATTTAAGAGATTGTTCAATGGTCAGATTTTTCAGGCAGTATTGATATGATGGTTCTTTGTTTCTTTGCTTTCATGAAGGCTAGAAGTTTTGATGGCACAGTGTAGTGTTGTACTGTGTGGGTATTTTACTAATGATTAACCATTATACACTGATTTGTAGCTTTTAATGTGTTATGTCTCTGAGGACAGTTTATGATAGCATACAAGGTTGTTGTTGATAATGGTCAGATTTTGAATTAAACATAGTGACCCAATATGGTCATGGACACATGTGACTACATGCTAGACGGCTTTTACATTGGCAATTATGGCCGTGCTGAGTCAAACCATGCTACGTTGATAGGGGTTTACATTACCAGTTTAAATGCGCCAATTTGCGCCAAGTCTCTGGAGCCAGGCCAAAATGTGCCCGACCCCCTCTAAGGCGGTTGCAGTGACATCAGATAAACTTCATCATCATTATTCAGGCGACAGTTCAGTGACATGTTTAAAAAAAAAAACACTAGCCCTGCTTACTGGAGTGAGACGACCGTGCATTCAGAAATATTCCAAGCAAGCTGGAGGGAATTTGGCATGTGTTAGTGCAGCGCTGAGAGAAAATTTAAAAATGCTGACATCAGCACTAGAAAGTTATTGACCACAATAACACCTGCAGGGCAGACAAAAAAATTTCCGTTGACTCACAAGCACGTCACAGATAAAGACACACCTTCAAGTGGGAAGTCCTGCAGGGCTTTAACATTGGCTCTTTCGGCCATGCTGTGTCAAACCATGCCATGATTTCTGTTAAAACATGCCAAACCACAGCCTAGATGGATCATCTTAGGACTTGGGCCAAAAACTCACCCAACTGCCTCCAAGTGGGTAGCAGTGACGTCTTGCCAATTGCAGCCAACACCTGACGATCCCCTTCTGATCCTCAATCATTCGTATGTTGCAAGACTCAACTCCTGTCTGTCCATGCAGGAGATAGAGAGGGAGAAGAGTCTCTCTGCGTACAGCTGTCAGTGCTTCAGTAGCTTCTAACTGGATCTCTGTGGTGTGGAGTTTAGTTTCTCTCCTACGTCCTGTTTGTACTTTCAGATAGCTGCTTTAAGCTGTATAGGAGTCATGTTAAGTTACTGCTGATGAAAACCCAAAATTTCCTTATGTTTTTTGGCCTTTTTTGTGAAAAATTTATAGGAAATGAAATGTGTCAAACACTGAGTCAGAGGATCTTTGTTAGCAGATATTCTGCAACAAAAGCAGGTCTACTAATATCGCAGGGAGGTAGAGTACATGCAGAAACAGCCACAGTGTGGTGTTAGATGAACAGCTTGAGACAACAGGCTTGTACTGCACCTCTGCAAACAGCTCATCTCCAACAGGTAAACCTCTTTTATCTGTTGTGCTGAGTGATGGAAAAACACTCACAACAAAGAAACAGGGGACCTTTACCTGTGGATCAACCCACTGCTTTTAAATATCATCGACTCAAGACGAGCCATTGTCAGTCAAAGACACGCCTTTAAGTGGGAAGCCCTGCTGTATGGAGATGCAAATCCCTGCCACACTGGGCTGACACGCCGAGCCAAAGACTCAAGCTAAGCCAGCACATGTGAATGGAAGTGGGCTCTTTGTGAATCCCTGACCACTAAGGGACTGCCTATTAAACTGGAGCATTGATTTAAGCATTGTCAATTACTAGGATTATGAAGGGGGTTTTTTTCCTGACCATGGTGATAAAACATTACACCCCAGTAGTTAAGTCATTAACCACCATTTAAATAATGTTTTTTCCAGTGTACCCTTACACTAGATGGTTATTGATATTGAGAACGTCCTCTTATGAGACAAACAGTAAGATAAAAGGTACTGATTACTTGGGTGACATACTGGAGGCTTGATGATTACCCAGACTACAGTAAGGGCCTGTTGAGTCACAGTTTATCCACTTAGCTCAGCTTGACAGTTTCTTTTTGCTCCCTCGCTCCCTGCTGTATTTATAGCCCTTTTTAAATAGGAATTGTGCAAAACGGGGGGTGCAGCGAAATGCCGCCTACCTACTTTTGTTCATACAGAATGTGCCTTTTTTGGGGCAAAGGGGGGGCATGAGCAAGTAACAAAACGTGTAGCTCAGTGACGTACTCCGAGGGAAGCCGCAGCTGGTCAGTCCTTCGGCGATTCTCTCATAAGTTGGCCCGTCCTTCACCGTTCCCGTCATTTTACGGTTAATGGCCTCTTCGTTTGCGAGGCCAAGGAGGGCGCGCAATTCCATATCTCCCCAGTTGCTCATCTTTACAGTGACTTTCAGGTTTGCGTTTCCCTCTTGCTACTAGCTTCTCATTCCTGCTATCAGCTGTTTCCTGTTAGTCCACCGCCAGTGGGTCGCACGTGCGGCATCATCAACAGCTCCTCCCAAAAGTCATCAACAGCCCCTCCTGTGGCGGAAGGGTGCCTCGGTCTTTTTAAACCAAAAAAGGTTCCGCCAATATGTTTACCTCTACGTGGCGGAAAATTGGGCACCTCGGATCAACTCGCCAATTGGGCTCTGTGTGTCTAACCGCTCGCAGCTTGCCGGCAAAACGGCCCAACATTAACGGAAAATCTAGCAGTGTAAAAGGGGCTGAAGATTTATTACTGTTTTTAAAAAGTGCCTGAGTGTCCAAAGTGTTTATATAAAACAATGAATGCTAATGTCATTAACTAAGGCTACCAGGACCATCCCATGCCAATACGTCTGAAAACATAGACGTGTTATTTGTCCAAACATGGTCGCCCTACCATGTTTGAGCAGTTATTTGTACTAAAATGGGCCGTGATACATTTTGGTGGAAGCAGTATTTGGATAAATGACACTTGGTGTGAATAGAGGCTGTAATAGCTCTCTGTGATCTCTTCTGGCTGTGTGATAATAAGCCCTATGCCCTTACATGATGCGTCCTTGCACTCCAGCCTGCAGACCTACAAAAAACACCCACCTACTACCAGCAGATTGCCGTACTTAGAAGTAAGAGTGTCAATTTCCCCTTTCTCCCTTTTTAGATAGAGGTGCAGGTAAAGAGCAACTTCGAGTGCTGCCAAAAAGGTCTGGACAACAGCTCTCTGAAAATACACAGCTGAGCTATTTACTTTCATTTCCTCTTTAAGAAGTGCTGTGTTTTAGACCTCAATTTTAGTGTAGCCAACAACGCCAGCGATCGTATTTGGAGATATAAGCAACTTGCTTTCATGTGGTTATCCCGTGGTCGCTCACTTGCTCATGACATTTAACAACCTGAATGGCATCTCAAGATTAATTTTAGAAGAAAAGCAAGGGAACCAGGTGGTCTTTCTTTACTCAATATAATAACAGCCTCCAACATGAAAGGGTTTTTTTTGTGTGCGCAGTCACAATAAAAATCAGCAGCCAAATCTGTTTTGTGCAGCGTTAAGCTCATTGTCATCAGTCCATCATTTGCAGGTTAACATTTAGCTAGCCAAAAGAAAAAATGATAATGAAAATATATTTTTCACTGTAGTTGTTGGATCTAATAAGCTGAATGCCTGCAGAAATTGAGCACAGGTTTGACCTCTAATAAGAAGGCAGTTGTCTACCAAAACAGTAACCATACTAACTAAATTAGCTGTTAATTATGAGCTTGTTGTCTCTACTAGGTTTTTAATCAATAAGATATTTTGCCCTTACAAGGTCATTGCAAAGGGTAATTTTTAACAATGGCTTTGTACCATCTTGATACTGAAGGATGATCAGTATTGAGTCTGATCCTTTAAACTTGTGTTTTCATAACACAGCTACACAGCAGACACCACAGAGAGAAAGTAGGTCTGTATTCTATTTAATTTCTCATATAGTGGCAGGCTAATAGGAACAGGTCTTTATTTTCCTGCTTTATAAATTCATTTTAGAATAAAGAGATCATTTTGGTAAGAAGCCTTTTTATGTGCCCCTCTTTGTTTTGAAAATTGGCTTAAAAGTAGTTCTTTGTTAAAAAGAGAAACTCTTGTGTCAGCATTAGACGTGGCTGTTGTGACTGGTGTTGTTTGAAAAGCCGAGGGGGAAGTAATTTTCTCCTTTTTTTGTAGACATCTTTAGGTTGCCTTTGTATGCTGTAAAATGCCTACTCTAGTAGGAGCACTTGGCTGGTATGTGTGGGAGTGAATACATAACTTGCTGACATACACAGTGTGTGCTCTGCGTTGGTTTTTGAAAGAATCTTACTCCTCCTGACCAGACGACCTGTCCTAAGAATTAAGTGATTCTTCATTCCTATTCTGAATAGAGATATGTTTTAATTGATTTTGCCTGTTTCCTAGTAGCTATCATTATTTTATCATAGCTTGATTGTCCGTCTGTCTGTCAGTGCAACTTTTTACCGCCAGATTTTTGACACATTAGCTGTCAGAAAGGGGAGGACACACCTCAGCCCCTGCACAAAGCTGATGAAAGGCAAAATATCATTAAAAGGCACTTGTGTCTTTCCTACAAATCATTTGTCAGAACTTCAATACTCGCTTCCAGCTGTTTGGCTTGCATTGCCTGTTGCAGTCCCAAAGGATAAGCTGATTATTTCAAAATATATTAACTATTAACTACTGCCATTAACTTATTAATAGACACAAAAGAAAATAGCCCTTTTCAACTGAAATACCCCTAAGGAACGTAGGAACCATTTTTGGAATTCAGGCACTTAACTTGTGTTTCAACTGGAAAAAAACGGTCTAAATTTAGTCTGTCCCACAAAAAGTCCCTACCTCAGGGGTAGTACTGTACTTTCTATTAGTGTTAGAAAGCACATATCACAGCATATCGCCATTAAAGCTACAGCTGGCAACTTTTACAAAAATAACTTTGTCATAATTGCTGAAACTGACACTATATTTGGATAATGAAAAAAAAATCATATTCCTCTGCTTGCTAATAGTGCTTCTTATGGCATTACAGCATGTGAACAAAAGCAACCAATTACAATTGAGGAGTCTATAAAGACCTGTTTCCACCAGATTATTTTGTTATGGTATCTTTGGAACCAAATGTAACCCTTCAGACATGGTACCTAGACCCTAGCATTTCCACCGCAAACAGTAGTCTTAAATGTGGGCGGGGTTGTTGTCACTCACTGCTCTGTCCAGCACTCACCGTATTTCTTTCTTTATCAGTCTGCACCTCGTTTATCATCCACAGAATGGGGTTGCACGCCGACATTTCAGAACAAAATAAAAAAGGCTGCAGTGAGAGTCTCTCTTGATGGGATATTTAAAAATAGCAGGTTTGTGCATTTAATTCTTCCAAGGCCAGCGCAGGGATTTAGTGTCACTGGAGCCCACAGGAACTTTGCTCCACAATGTTTTTTTTTCTCCAAGTAAGGATAGGGACATATGCAGTTTACATAACCTGGTCGAAATTAATATATATCTTTAAACGCTGCTTGAAGATCCAATCATTACTAAAAGTGTCTGTCATCCAAGAGAGACAATAAAAACTAATGAAATTGTCAAAGTTGTGACATTGAAATTTAAGGTGTGCTGATGGATTCAGGACGTCAACTCATGCATTGAGTAACATTACACTTAAACATTCCACCTTAAAAGTTGCCGGCAGTCGGCCCAGTGAATCAAGATATTTTTTCTCAGTCTACAGCTGCTGCGAAAGGCATCATTTCATTTTAAGTCTCAAAACCAGCCACAACTCAGCCCTGAGCAGAGTGACCCTCCACTGTTGACCAATCAACGGACTGCAGCTCCACCTTTTAGTACCAGATCTGTGTGCTAGGTACCCCAACAGAGGGGTGACTAAAAAAGGAAAGGCAGGGAAACGGTTCCATTGGTACCATCCACAACTTTTTAGGTGGAAACGGGAAAAAAAGTGTACCTAGCTAAACTGTACTGTACCGTACTGCTCAGTGGAAACGGCTTAATACAGATGTCGGTCATGTTGATCACTGCTCGAGAACTGAAACTGTCCAACTAGGCAGCACTGCACAAATAGGAATCAAGATTCTGTTACTTCATTGCCTATTTCTCACCTCAGATGTTTTTGAAACACATTCGAGCGTACTATTTAGCTGTATAATGAGAAAGCTTGTGACCAGACAGTCCCAAGGTGCTCTGTGTGGATGTAGTGACAGTTTTAGCAAACATGACAAAGTTATTTCCGTTAAAGTTACCAACTGTGGCTTTAAACGGCAGATTGTTGCTACTTAGTAGTTTTCAGGATCCCTCTCCGCCTCTGCATGTCTGTGGTGTGATTTGTGCAACACTCTTTGTAAGTTACAAAGAACATCACTGTGTCTCTGTTATTTCTTTGTGTGTGAAAATTGCACTTGGTGATTTAATTCCTGGGTTTAGTTCCTAAGACTGTTCAGTCAAAAAGGCCCATCGTCACCAATGAAGTGACATTTTGTCTGACAGTGCTGATAGCGGATAGAGTGTTCATGAAGAGCCCACTGTTTCTTTTTTTACCCTGCCCTTGTGTTCAAGTCACTAAAGAGCCCACTGTTAGGTGGTTTATGTTTTTAGTTGTAGCAGAAAGATCAATACAGTTTCTTTTTCAGTTAAATTTTGAGCTTTGATGTAATGATTTTGGATACAAGCCAAAACAGCTATAAGTAGTAAAGTGCTTTCCTTTCACCTTGCTTTACTGTTGCCACAGAGATTCGAGTATTTTAAGGTCTTTGGCATGCAAATGGCCACAAGACCTCTCAGAAACAGGTGAGTGTTGAATAGTGGGCTAATAATCAGGTCTGTTCAGCAGAAGTCTACCTTTGTTATCCAGGTTTTTATAATATTATTCCAATAACAAGCCAAGTTTCCCATTTACATGATGTTTCAGAAATCCTGTTACTGCCAAAAGATATAATCACATGTTTTAAATAAGTGTAAATGCAGCCACTTTTCCCACCAGGGGACCAGTGGACTTCTGCCACCTCCTGGGGATCTTATAAAGAAAACATGCAACACCATTTTTACACCTTTAAAGCTAAAGAAGGACAAATGAAATGGCTGTCACTGGACATTTGTGTGTGAATGGAGATTAGCTTCAACCAATGAGTTCACACCACTAGGCTCAATGGCTCAGCTGGATGACGACAGAGGTGAAAGCACACTCAAGGGTTCTGATGGGAGTCATTACATTTCATGACACCTCCAGAGTTGACCACCCCCTTCATTTCTACGAGCATACAGGGTGGTGGTTATCAAACTTGACCCCTGGCGAAACTCCTAAAAGATGCAACCTCCAACCAGCCATAGGGGTTGATGGGAAATAAAGTGTCCTGTCAGGGTTAGGCCTGTTGTTTATCAGCATTGGCAGTTTTACAATCTCTTTACGCTGCCTTCACCCAGCCAGCCGGTCGGCATGCAGCACGCATGGCGCATCATCATTATGGTCGCCATTCTTCTACTTCATCTGCCATGGTTCAGTGGAGCACAACTCGCCCCAACTTCCTCTTTTTAATTGCCTGCGTGCTCATTAAAATTCGGAGAGCCGTGCTTCTTAAAGCTCATCGACTCTCACCTTAGATGGAAAAATAGCAGCAGTTGCAACATCGAGTGCTTGATAGTAATAACCAGCAAACAGAGGATATTAAAAAGAAAAAGGGGGGAACACTGCTCCGAGGTGTCCTGCTTGGCCTCTGTTTGTCATAATAACCAGCCTTGGAAAAATGGCTTTGAGAAAGTGAATGGCTATCCCTTTTGTCAGAAAGTGTTTTCCATGGTACGTACATGAGTTGTAATTATTAGGTGACTATTAAGATGTCTCGCATGGCTGTTCTGCTTTTTTCTTTCTGCAGCAGCCTTGACTGTAAGTTATCATTAGAGTGCAATGCCTTTGCTGCACGGTTACAATGAATTTACTTTTCAGAAAAGTATGTATTTATAGAAAGAAAATAAAAACGTATGTAGCATTCAGTTAGGGTTTTTTTTTCTTTCTTTTTTTTTTTCGGCAAGGTTTCAAGTTATATTTACCATTTACGTTTTTATATTCCTTCAGTTTGCTTCTTTACAAGCATCCTAAGGTAGGATTAAAGATGATAAAAATGGGACTCAGTGTTCTCTTGATCATGATCAACTAGTATTGATCATTAACTAAACAAACGTAAATTCAATATCTGTTGTTCTTGTTCCGTATTTTAACTTTCACAACAGTGGGAAAGAAAATATTTGTGAAACCCAGATCTGAAAGTAACTATAAATACTTTATTACACAGACTGCATCAGTGCTCTGTTCACACTAGTACTTGGAAGAAAAGCTTTCAATCATCTAACAAGCCAAAGAGCAAAAAGAGTAGCAAACGTACTACAATATGTACCGTGTAATTTTCTCCCTGCTTCCGTCTTACCCCCTGGAGACACTTTCATTGCAGGAAACTGTGTAATGTTCCTGTTGTGAAGGTTTGGTCAAGCATAAGATGGATTTATACATCATCGTTAAAGGGTTATATTGTACTTCTAAAAGCCAGTTCATACTCCGCTTGTCCACAATGGAAGTGCTACTATAGAACAGCGTGCAAGCATATCTTGCAAGGTCGTTGGCGTGATGAGCTGCGTTATCCTCTTAGACCAGGTGGAATCACAGCGCTTCGGGTAAGCAATGTCAAATTTGTCTGTGTGTTGTTAGCACGGCTAGCAGCAGCAGCCGTTGTTCTGTGCAGGTTAACATCCAAATGTTTGAGTTGAATGTGGTTGCGCATTGCTCCAGTCGAGTGATTATATGACAGTTTTTTCTGACACAGCCTACATGCTCCATTGTTTTCATTTCCTAGATCAAAGTAATGCCAAACCGCGCTGGTTTTGCGAAAGGACATCTCTCCAGTTTCCAACCGCGCTGTTTTAAACATCCAGTCTACTCAAGCATTACCGCAGGGAGGGGGACTGCTGTCTGACGGCTCTGTAGCCCCCACTAGTGGCAGGCGGCTGCATGACAGTTAAGCGGCCTTGTACACAAATAAAACACTAATTGGTTTTACAGAGTAATACTTCTGGTGCCGACTAGCAAGGGGGCAGACGTTTAATCGTTTAGACGACTAATCATGTGCATCCCTAGTGTCGAAGTGACCACTTTAAGTCCACAGGTGTCCACGGAACGCAGAAAGTATGTTGATTATTTATAGTTACATGTGCAGACTCCTAAGCTACACCATAGCGATACTGAAAGTAAATACATTTACAACTTTTTTATAAATCCAAATATGCAGTTGCCAAAGCAGACCTGTTTTCTCTATGATGAAAAATGGCAGAAACACCATTTCTCCCACAGCCGCTCTTATTTGGTGTGATGGGATACTTCCAGTTTTAGTGGGTTCACCCGTAAAACTCCAGCTAACCGTTGGAGTTTGCATCTTTTTGTGGCTTTCCTGCTGTGTTCAATGGATGCCCCAGGCCAAAAGTTGATGAGATGGTGCATCTGAAGAAACAAAATCAGTTCAGTCCCAATGGACAGCCATATTCTGCCGGGTGCTTGGTCTGGTGCTTTCCTGGTCTGAACTTGTCATTAGGTATGATCCTTCATCCACTGACCCAGGACGTTTCATCATCAATCTCCCACACACTGTCACTGTATCCTTTATGTTTTTGCTGCTTGGTATCCCTCAGTGTTGTTGGCAGAGTCACAAACTGTGATCGCTGTCTGGCTCGACCATTATTCTCCCGCATTATTCTCTGGAGACTGAGGATCTCTCTGAGATTCTCTCTGTGCTGGAATAAACACGTTAGGATCATATTCGGATGTCAGGACAGTGTGAGCTTGTACAGTGAGTGTGTGTGAATATACTGTATGATTACCTCTGATTTTACTCCTGGAGCCTGCCTTACCTGTCTGTGCTCTGTTTCTACTCCCATCAGGATGTGTTCCCGGCCTTTTGTACTTTTAGCCTAGCATGTTTATTAAAGCTGCAGGTGGAAAAACACCTTCCAGTAGCACTTTTATAAGTTTTTGTTGTTGTTGTCAGTGTTGATGGGTCCTCAAAGACACTAGCTGTCACCAAAGGCACCTTTAGGTCTTGATAAACACAATGACAGGAATGGACTTTACATCTGAGTCGTTAGATCTGCTCTTAGGTGGTATACTCCGGACCTTGCTGTAGTTTTATCTCAAACACAGTGATTACCGTCTGTGACCCTGTTGTGAAAGGCCCAAGGAAAGAGTACACAAGGCCGAAAGTTGTCTCTTCCAGACAATTTCACTCATGTCCATCACTTCACTGTCTCTCTGGTTTGTAGTGCATTTATTAACTCTTTTTTTCCTTCTCCTGTTTCCCCCCATACAGCTCATCTGAGAAGTCCCTGCCTTGGAGAACTGCAGGTATGTCAAACTCAAACACTAAAATGATTTGATCCCCCATCCTAACAAAATCTGTTTTTACCGTCCACTTTTACCATCTGCATTAGCAGTCAGGTCATAATTGGTGTTTTCTACACTCAAGCATTGAGAATTATGCGTGGTGCAGTATTTGTCACAAAAATAATGTGGAACAGTGAATTACTGCTCAGTGCTCACTCCATTGTGTTTTACTGCAACATAGTAGGGTCACAAGTGCACCTACTATCTCAGGGATACTTTTTGCTGTGTCATTCAGTACCAAAACACAAAGCCTTATTCAGATTATCTTTATGGGTTTGAAGCAACCTATGGCTCTCTATCTTTTGCATAAAGTGAGCTTACATTCACAAAGTATTTATTCATTTCTGTTACTACACCGTTTTGGACCTATTAAAGAAATATTTCACCCCACAAATGATCATTTGTATATCAATTACTCACCTTGTATTATAGTGAATGTATGAAAAAAAACAACAGTTTTTCATTCATGCCTGCAGTGAACGAACAATACAAAAAACGGAGAAAATTCTTGATGAATCGAAGTAAAGGGGACCCCATTTTACAACAGCAAAACTATAGCTCCGTTTCCACCAAACACTCTCGGTATGGTACCTTTTGGAACCCAAAAGTAACCCTTCAGACATGGTTCCTAGACCCTAGGTGCATTTAGCGTCTCCACTGCAAACAGTACCCTTAAATGTGGGTGGGGTTGTTGTCCTTATTACTGGTGACAGAGGGAAGTCTGCACCGCGTTATCGTCTTCAGAATGGGGTTGCACACCGACATTTTCAGAAAATAAAACAGGCTGCAGGGAGAGTCTCTCTCAATAGGATATTTAGAAATAGCAGGTTTGTGTCTTTCTAAAGCAAGCTCAGGGGTTTAGTGTTGCCGTAGCTTTTTTCCCCCCCCCGAGTGAGGATTAGAGTATATGAAGTTCACATAATCCGGCCGAAATAAATATATACATATATATATATATATATATATATATATATATATATATATATATATATATATATATATA